>NW_027118569.1:0-103963 GCF_036417845.1 Apteryx mantelli | reverse complement strand
GGAAGGTGCCCCCTCCGTCGGCCCCTGTCGGCAGGGGCACTCTCCTCGCAAGGCAGCCGAAGGAGAGGGGCCCGCTGCCACTTGCAAAAGGCATTGGCCGTTCTCGGCCATCTGCAGCTCTTCCGTCGCGTGGCGTTCAGCTCTCCCTTGCAGAAACCAGAAGCATTTTGTCCTGCTGGCACGCATGGGCAGGAAGAGACGGCCCATGCCGTTGGTGCAGAGGAAAGACCCAGAGGCCACAGAAGCCTCCAGCTGCCTCTAAGCAGAAACACAAGGATTTCTTTGGCAGGGGCTGACTCACTGCAGTATGGGACTGTGAGCAGCCTGGGGGTGCCAGGAAGAGGACGTGCCCGTTTCCTGGCCTCTAAGCAGCCCAGACAACCCAGGGAGGAGGAGCCCAGGCACTTGCCCAGAGAGGAAGGGGGTCTCTCTTTGGGCCCAAGGGGGTGGCCCAGGGCCGACGGGACAGCGATGCTCAGCAAGCTTAGCCGGCCTCCCAATACTCAGCACACATGGGCCTGAACCTTCCCACTTCCAGCTTCTGGCTAAGAAAAGAGGCCTTGGTCCTCTGGGAGCCTCTTTCCAGGCACTTGCAGCATGCCGAAGGAAAGCAAGAGAGGGGCACCAAACGCAGAGGAGCTCTACGCATCGGTCACAAGCAAGGGCTAGGGGGAAGGAGTTGCCTAAAACTGTGCTCCAGCCCCTCTCAGCTTGCTCTTGCAAGTGCAAGAAGCACCACGGTCGAACAAGACCTAAATGGAAACGCACCCCACAGGAGATGTAGCCCCTCCCTCCTCTCCAGAGAGCCTTTGTCTCCCTCCATCTCTTTCCTTAAGGACTTGCCCTGTCAGTCCACCTGTCCCTTTACACAGGTGACCTCCAGACACGCACTTGGCAGGCCTCCAAAGACTAGAAGCACACAGAAAGCAGAGGGCTTTGCTTTAGTGCGCCACGTTCTGCCTTCAGCTCGGAAAACTGCTTTACCCAGCTACCAGAGCGCCCGACCACAAGCACGGGGCCAGCCCAGCCCTCCTGGCCTCCAAGGCTAAGGCCCCCGAACCACTGTAGCCAACAGGGCAATTCTCTGGGGGCCTTTGCCAAAGCTGCCTTTGGCTCCCTAGCCACAAAGACCAAAAGCCCTTTGACCAACAGCTGCATCAATGGGAGCTGCCTTTGGGCACAGGAGCCAAGTGATGTCGGCGAGGCCCCTCTGCTCCTTGGGCTACTCCGTGACGACTATTGCACCCCATGCTTCGCACATCCCGTTTTCTGTTTAAGTGCCAGGAAGACACTCTAATCATACCAGCATGAGTAAAGCAGAAGAGGCAAGCATTGCCGTGGCAGACAGTGCTGGAATTAAGCCTCCTGCTGGGGCCGCCTGAATGAAGCTCCTGGCGTCTGCATCCTGCGGCTGTTTTAAATCACACGATGCACTCTCTTCTTGCCAACCAAATGCACCTGCCCTGGGGAGGAAGCATGGCTGAGCTGCAAAGGGGAAAAGCTGAGCTCTGGCATTGCCCGGCTCAGCTCGCCCAGCACAGCAGCCTGCCTTTGAGCAGCACGGCACGTCTGGTTTTCTAGGCTTTGCAAGAGCAAAGAGAAGAACAAGGGAGTTCAGAGAATCGCAGAACGGTGGAGGCTGGAAGGCACCGTCGGAGACCATGCGCTCCTAGCGCCCTGCTCAAGCAGGCTCACCTAGAGCAGGCTGCCCAGGACCGTGTGCAGACAACTTCTGAATATCCCCAAGGATGGCGTCTCCACAAGCCCTCTGAGCAACCCGTGCCAGTGCTCAGGCACCCTCACCGCAAAAGAGTTTTGCGTAGCTTCAGACGGAATTGCCTGTGCAATTTCAGTTTGTGCCCGTTGCCTCTCGTCCTGTCGCTGGGCAACGCTGAAAGAATTCAAGTGCAGGGAGGCTTTGGCCTTCCCAGCCCTAGTGCTGCTTGCTCCAACAATGTCCCTGCGTTCCTCGCAGGTCACCTCTCCCTGCTTCCACCCTCTGCACACTTGCTTCTTCTGTCTGGCTTTTGCCAGCACCTCCTTGTTCGTCCAGGCAGGCTTCCCATGCCCTTTGCTCAGCTCCTGGCTCAATGGCATGGACTGTTCTGGAGCTTGGCAGAGGGGATGCTGGACTATCAAGCAGCTTTCTCGGAGCCCTCTTCCCTCTCGAGCCTTGTCCCATGGGACTCTTCCTCCTGGAGCAGCACACCCTCGTGCACCAGCGAGCTGCAATCTCTTGCTCTACCACACACGTATCTCAGCCACTTGCTGAGAGGAGAGCAATTGCAGCAAAAGCACTTTGGCATCCCCTCGAGAGCCGAGCACCGGTGAAGGCTGAGAGAAGGACCATCGCTGCCGCTTTCACAGCCATCGGGACTGGCACTCACATGCAGACCGCACACATGGCTACCTCCACTTCCCTATCTGTATACAAGCATTTTCGTGAGCCTGCCTCATCTCCTGCGCAGTCTGCCTTTGAGTCTCTCTGCAGACTCCTGGGACGCACCTGAGTCGAGGTGGGATTCAGCTGCCCAAAAGCCCGTGTCTACAGGCATTTGGGTATGCCAGGGCACCACCAGGAATTGCCAAAGGCATCACAAATGGATGCCGGTCCTGGAGCTTAGGCAGCTGAATCCTGCCCTAAACTCTTCTCTGACTGTGGCTGGAGCCGAGCTTCCCACTTCACATGGGGAGGCCACATGTTGGCACCTGGAGGGGAGGTCACTCTCATCGCCGGCTCACCACTACCGGGACTGAGTGCAGAGGAAGCGTGAAAGCTGGGAAAGTTGGGACACCGCCTGGGCCCTGATGTGATCTCCAGCGGGCACAGGCCCCCTTGCTTGCCCCCTCCACAGCTTGAGGCCTCCTGTCCCAGCAGCAACAGGGCATGTTGCAGCCGTGCGGGGAGGCGTGTGCATTGGGGGTTTTCACTGACACAGAGCCAGCTGCTGAAGCCGGCAGCTCCTGCAACACCAAGCCCGGAGACGCAGAGCAAAGGGGGCATGGCGGGAGCCAGCGGCGGTGCCCGGCCCCACCAGCCGCGCTCCCACCCCGCAGACGGGACAATGCCGTGGCGGCGTCGGAGGTGCCGGGCAGCGGGGAGACTCCCCTTTGCGCCCGCGGCCCCCGGCCCACGCCCCGGCGCTGCCCCGCGACCCGGCCGCCGCATCACAATGTGCCACAGTGGCACCCGGGTGGCCACGGCCACCAGCGCCCGCCCGGCCCCAGTGCGGCGCTGTGCCAGTGCGGGGCAGCGGGGAGACGCAGGCTCCCGGCCCAGCGCAGCGGCACTACTCGGCACAGGCGCACCGCTCTTGCCTTGGCGCAGGCCTGACCGGCGCCTGGCGCTGCCCGCCGCGGGGCACGCACGCACCGCAGCCCTCTGCGCGCGCACGGTGCCATGGGACAGGCCAGCTGCTGCGGCACCCGGGGCGCTGCCGGCCCCGCTGCCGGCACGCAGGCACAGCCTGGGGACCCTGGCCGCGCGGCTCCTCGCGCCGGCCTCGGGCTCGTGCCCAGGGCAGCCTCCCGGCCCCCGGCACCGCTTGGTGCCTTTGTGTCGCGCAGGAGCCCCCGGCTCCTGCTCAGCGAGCGCGTGCGGGTGACTCGGCACCAGCGGACGAGGGACAGGCACCTCCTGCTCTTCTCCGACGCCATCGCCGTCGCCAGATTCAGGTAAGAAGAGCAACCAGAGCCGTCCTCCCCCCCGCCACCGCCTCTGCCACCTGCCCCCAGGCACCGCTGCTCCCCGCATCTGCTCCCACCAGAGCAGAAAGTGCCTCCTCGGGGCTGCTCTTCCCATTGCTTCCTTCCTCGACAGCACCTCTCGACAAGGAGCAGCAATGCCGCCAAATCCTGCTGCTCACAGCCTCTAGCATCCAGTCGCCCGCAAGGAGGCCTTCCTCCTCTCCTCACTGCCTCGCCCAGGGCTCCATGCCCTTTGCTCCCCACGACCACTTGTGCTCCACGTGGCCTGCAGCCCCCTGCATGGGTGCACCTGCGCTGTGGGCAGGGACAGCCTTGCCCTTTAATTCGGGGAGGTGTGAGCGGAAAGGGGCAGGCTCCGCGTGTTGCCACCCTGACCGGCAGCCCCTGAGCAAGCGCCCGCCAGCACTGCTTTGCAGCAGCGACTTCTCCAGAGTGCCCTGTGTGCGTGCTGGCACGCAGGCTGCTTTCTGCCGCCCGAGCCCCGCGCTGGCTGCCCCGAGCCTCTGCCCCCGGCACACGGCTCTCCCCGGGAGGCCTGCTGCGGCTGCCCCCAGCACACAGCCTCCAAGGCGGTCCCTGCTCTTCCTCCTGGCAGATGTGGTTCCACCTTCCTGCTCAAGCACCGGGTGCCTCTCAGCGACCTCTGGGTGCTGTGCGAGAAGGACGAGGCGGCGTGCGGCTGCGAAGATGAGGAGGACGTTTTTGGCCTCAAATGCGCCAATTCCCTCGTCCTGGTCTGGACCACCAAGGTCTGCGTGGTCACCTTCCGGTGAGTCTTGGGGGCGCGTCCAGGGCTGGGGGGGTGCAGGGCACCGTGCTCGCCTTCAGTCCTCTCCGGGCTTGCTGGGGCTCAGCCCCGGCTGCGGCAGAGAAAGCAGAGGCCCCGCTGCGCTTTCAGACGCACCCACGGGCACCTCCAGGCGTGCACAAGCCACCCGCCACTGCCGCCACGACCCTGCAGCTCTGCTCAGCCCAGCGACACGGTGGGGGGACACCGAGCGGGGGCTCTGCTGCATGGCGGTGTGGAGCGGTGCCAAGCAGGCCAGCTGTGTCTGGGGCCCTGTGCCACTCCCCAGCAGCAGCAGCAGCAGCAGCAGCAGCAGCAGGAGCGGGCTCTGAGGCTGTTTGTCCTTCTCGCTGCAGGTCACAGGAGGTGAAGGAGCGGTGGCTGAACACCATGCTCAGGTGAGCCCTGCCGGGGAACTCAGCCTGCCTGCGGCGGCGTCAAGGCTGCAGGCGGTGCAGAGCTGCCGGGGCAGCTGCCCGCAGCACAGCAGCACGGGAGGTGGGGGAAAGGGACGCCCCCTGCGCGGGGCAGCTCTGGGGCCGAGCGGCAGCAGCTGCTTCGCCTTGGCACGGCAAACGAACAGCAGCGCCCTGGAGCTGGCCCCACAGCTCCTGGCTTGCGTGGATGGGGAGCCCGAGCTGCCGCTGCCCCTTTCCCGACGCAAGAGGCCCGGAGGCAGCGGGGCCGGGGGCGCTGCAGAGCGGTGCTGCCAGCCAGCGCCGCACGAAGCTCTGCTGTGCCAGGGTGGCGTGGGGGTGCGGGGCTGGTGTCGGGGCTGCGAGCAGAGGGGGCTGCCTGTGACCGAGCTCTGCCTTCGTCCCTGCGCTGTGCCCAGGCAAAGCCCAGGAGCCCAGGAGACCCGGCTCAGCCGCCTACCCTGCCTTCGGCTCCTCATCAAGTCCGTCGGCTTCGACGCTCCCGTAAGTGTCCCGGGGGTTTCCGCTGCGCCCCGAGCGCCACGGGGCTTTGGGGAAGGGCCCCCGCCACCAGCTGCTCACGTGGCTTCTCTGCTCTCTTGCCTAGTCGGGGTCGCCGACTGCCCGCAGCGTGGAGGCCTTGACTGCGGCGGAGGTGAGTAGGGGCTGCCTCTGCCCCAGCCCTGGCTGGGTGCTGGCGGGAGGCGTCGGAGTTTCGGGAGGGCACGTGGCAGGGCCCGAAGCCCTGCAGACACCGGTCGGTCGCTGCTGCATGGGGCCATTCCTGCAGCCCAGCATCTCCTCCACAGGAGTGTGACGACCTCGGCTCTTCGCTGCAGCTGCTCACAGCTCTCTGCGTGCCTGAAGCAGCTCCGGAGGCACCCGAGCACACGGGCAGCTCCGCAGGTAGGACGATGCACTGAGCATTGGCACCGAGCAGGGCTGCTGGTGCCAGTTGTGCAGCTGGAGATCGCAAGGCGCCTGGGGCCATGCCGAGGGGGGCAGAGGGCTCGAGACCTTCTGGCAGTGCTTGCCTCCTGCCACACTTCCCAGAAGTTCACAATGACAAGACTCACTGCACAAAAGGCATCGCACGTGCTGAACCTCTGTAGCCCTCTGCTCTTCACAGCGCTGCTCACTAGGGACTGCAGCTGCACTCCCCGGGCAGGATAGTGCCCCCGCGGGCACTTGGCTCTCCTCCTGAACTGCTCCTCACCTCCATAGCTGCTAAGGTTGCCCCTTGCCATGTGCCATGTGCCATGTGCCATGTGCCATGTGCCATGTGCGGGGCTGCGTGCTCCCACCGGGAAAGTGCCCTTTTGGCCCTTCAGAGGCCCAGGAAAAAGGAGCTGACAGCCTCTTTCTCCCCACAGCACACCCAGGTGCTGCTCTGGAGGACGCCTCTGCCCTCCACAGCCCAGAGGCTGAAGCTGCCTGCGGCCCCCCAACCGCTGAGACGCAGCAGCCCAGAGGCAGAAGCCCCAGCGGGAGGCGCAGAAATGCCTCGTGCGTCTCTGCTCCTCCACTGCCTGCTCAGAGCAAGGAGCTCGGCACGCTGCGCAGGAGCCTCTCGGAGGCAGCCCTGTCCTTCCCGGGCCGCTGGCGAGGCTGCAGAAGGCGCCAGAGGGGCACCAGCCGGGCGCCCAGTGTTGCGGATGGTCAGCAACAGCTGGGCATGGAGAAGGGGGCCCTGGAAAAGCCAGCTGCCATGGAGGCGGCACCACTCTCGGCTGCCTCTGCACCCGCACCGTCCTCCAGGTGCTCCCTGGAGAGCTGCCGGGCTGCTTCGCGGGGCCCCTCCATAAGCCTCCTGGGAGCTGCTGCCATTCCCGCTTGCTGCTTGCCGGCGGCGAGAGCTGCGAGAAAGAGAAGGAGACGGAGGAGGAGACAGAGAAGGAAAAGAAGAAGGAGAGAGAGAAGGAGAAAGAGGGAGACAAAGAGAAGGCGAAAGAGAAGGAGAAGGCGAAGGCAAAAGCAAAGGAGAAGGAGAAGAAGAGAGAAAGAAAGAGAAGGAGGAAGAGAAAGGGAAAGGGAAGGAGAAGGAGAAGAAATGGAGAGCAAATAAAGGGAGGAGAAAAGAAAGAAAGAAAAGACATGGAGAGAAAACCAAGAGAGAGAAAAGAAATGGCGTAAAAAGAAATGGAGAGAAAAGAAAGGGAAAGAAAAGGAAGGGGTAGGGCAAGAAAGTGAAGAGAAAAAAGCGGGGAGAAAAAAGGTGTAGAAAGGAAGGGGGAGAGAAAAGTGAGGGCAAAAAAGGGGGAGAAAAGGGAGAAGAAGAAAAGGGAGCAAAGAAGATGGAGCTAAGAGAAGAGGAGAAAGAGGAGGGAGAAAAGGAAGAGGGAGAAAAAAGGAAGAGGGAGAAAAAAGGGGGGGGGGAAAGAAAGGGGAGCAAAAGGGTGAAAAAAGGGGCCAAATGAAGGGGTGCTAGAAAAGGGGAGGAAAGGGAGAGGGAGAAAAGGGAGGAAGAAGAGAGGGGGAGAAAAAGAGTGAGAAAAGGGAGAAGAAAAGGAGGGGAAGGGGAAATAAGAAAGAGAGAAGCAAAGGGGGACTAAAAAAGGAGGGTGGAAATGGGAGAGAAAGGGGAACAAAGAGAGGAGGAAGAAAGGGGAGAAAAAAGGAGGGAGATAAGCAAGCGAGGGAAAAAATGGAGAGAGAAGAAGGCGGGAGAAGAAGGGGGAGGTAAGAAAGCGTGAGAAAAGAGGTGTCAGGAAAAAAGGGGGAGAAAAGAGTGAAGAGAAATGGGGAGAAAAAGCAAAGGGAGAAGAAAGGAGGAGAAAAAAGGGGGAAGAAAAATGGGGAGAAAGGAGGGGGAAATAGCAAAAAGGCGGGGAGGGGGGAAGAAATAAAAGGGAGAGAAAAGAAAGGCAGAGCCAAAAATGAGGAGAAAAAAGGGGTGGGAGAGGGGAGCTAAGAAAAGAGGGAAGAAAAGAGGGGAAGCTAAAAGGGGAGAAAAGCGGGGAGAGAGGCAGAGCAAAAAGGGGGGAGAGAAAAAAAGGGGGAAGGAAAAAGGGTAGGAGGAGAGGGGAGAGAAAAAAGGGGGAGCAAGCGTGAGGAGGAAAAAGAGGGAGAGAAAAGGGAAGAGGAGAGGGGAGAGGAAAAAGGAGGAGGGGCAAGGGGGCAAGAAGCGGAGGGGAAAGGCCAAAGGGAGAAGAAAGGGGGAGAAAGAAGGGGGAAGGAAAAGGGGAAGGAAAGAAGGGAAAGGAATAGAAAAAAGGGGGAGAGAAATGGGAGAAATCAAAGGGGTAGAAAAGGAAGACAGAGCAAAGACGGGGAGAAAAAGGGGGTGGAAAGGAGGAGCTAAGAAAAGAGGGAAGAAAAAAGGGGAAGGAAAAGGGGGAGAGAAAAAGGGGGAGAGAAATGGGAGGAAAAGGGGAGGGAAAAGGGGGAAGAAAGAAGGGGGAGAAAAGCAAGCAGGAGAAAAAGAGGGGGAGAGAGAAAGGAGGAGGAAAGGGTGAGAGAAAAAGGGGGAGCAAAGAAGAGGGGGACCAAAAGCAGGGGAGAAAAGGGGGGAGAAAAAAGGTGGGGAAAAATGGAGAGAAAAGAAAGGAGGGGAGAAAAAGAAGGGAGATAAAAGGTGGAGAAAAAAGGGAGGGAGGGAGGGAGGGAGGAGGGGGAGAGGAAAAGGCGGAGAAGAAAGGGTGAGAAAAGCGGGGAGAGAAAAAGGGGGGAGAAAAAAGGGAGAAAATAAGCGAAGGCAGAAGAAAAAGGAGACAAAGGGGAGGAAAATGGTGGGAAAGGGGGAGAAAAGAAAAGAGGGAGGAAAAGAGGGGAAGATGAAAGGGGAGGAAAAAGGGGGAGATAAGAAAGCAAGAGAACAAAGGGGGAGAGAAAAAAGAGGTAGAAAAAATGGAGAAAAGAATGGAGAAAAAGGGAGAGAGGAAAAAGGGGGAGAGCAACTGAGGAGAAAAAAGGGGGAGAAGAAAAAGGGGGAGGAAGGGGGAGAAAAGGGGGAGAAGAAAGGGGGGAGAAAGAAGAAAGGGAGAAAAAAGGGAAGAAAGAAGGGGGAAGAAAGAAGGGGGAAAAGAGGGGGGGAGGAAGAGAAAAGGGGGAGAAAAGAAAGGCAGAGCAAAGGTGGGGGGAAAGGGGGGCTGGAAAGGGGGAGATGAGAAAAGAGGGAAGAGCAAAGGGGAAGAGAAGGGAGGACAGGAATGGGAGAAAAAAGGGGGAGAAAAGGTGGAGAGGAAAGGGGGCAGGAAAGCAGGGGGAACAAAAAGGGAGGAGAAAAAGGTGAGGAAAAATGGGGAGAACATCAAAGAAGGGAGAAAAAAAAGGGAGCTAAAAGGGGGAGAAAAACGGGGGGAAGGGGGAGAAAAGAGGGAAGAAAAGGGGAAGAAAAAGTGGGAAGAAGAGAAGGGGGACAAAGATGGGAGAAAAAAGGGGGAAGATGATAAAAGGGGAAGGGAGGAAAGGTGAGAAAAAAAGGGAGGAGAAGGGAAGGGAAAAAAGGGGAAGAAAAAATGGGGAGAAGAACTGGTGAGAAAAGCGGGGAGAAAAGAAACGGGGAGATGAGCAAGGCGGATAAGGGGGGAGATTAGCAAGGGGGAGATAAGGAAGCAGGGAGAAAAAGGAGGGGAAGAGAAGGAGGGGAAGCAAAGGAAGGGGAAGAAAAGCGGGGGAAGAAAAGAAAGGGGCAAAAGAAGAAAGGGAAAAAAAGGACAGGGAAAAGGGAAAGAGAAAAAAGGAAAGACAGAAGGAAAGACAAAAGGGACGAAGGAAAGGAAAGGAAAAAGGAGAAGGTAAAAAGGAACGAAAAAAGGAAAGAACAAAAAGGAAAGGAACCCCTCCCCCCCCCAACCCCGCCTTTGGCGGCATCCTCATCCCCTTGTAACAGCGGGAAGCCTGCCGGGACGGGCAGTGTGCTTCTACCTGTGGGAACTTGTCTGTGGTTAGCACTGACCTCCCCGTTGAGGGCCCCGGGGAGCCTCGGACCAGGAGCAGGGGGACTTTGGATTTATGCCCGTGTAACTTCACTGCAATAAAGCCCTTTTCCGCAGGACGATTTGACGGCTCCTTGTCTCTCCCTGCAACACTCGGGCGCCAAATGTCCTCCACCGACTTTGGGATGGTTCTGCAGGTGCGGCGGGGCTGTTTGCATGCCCTGGCGTGCACACCGCCCTAGCAGCAGGGCAAGGCACTGAGCAGCGGTAGCACTGCTGCTGCTGCTGCTGCTGCTGCTGCTGCTGTTGTGGGAGAGGGCAAGGGAGATTTGGGGAAGCAATGCCTCTGTGCCAGGGAGTCAAGGGCCACCGCCGAGCGCAGCAGTCCCCAGGGAGGGGCAGAGAGAAGCTGCCGAGAGGCGATGCTGCTCCAGAAGGGGCGTGCGAGAGAAGGAGGCCACGGGCACGGCAGGGCTGCTGCTTCCCGGGTGCGGCTGTTGCCCGGACACCGAGGAAAGGGGCAGGAGAGCACCTGGCCTGGCAGGAGGCGCGAGCGGCAGAAGCCGCATGCTGGCAGGCTGCAGCTAGGGAAGGTGCCCCCTCCGTCGGCCCCTGTCGGCAGGGGCACTCTCCTCGCAAGGCAGCCGAAGGAGAGGGGCCCGCTGCCACTTGCAAAAGGCATTGGCCGTTCTCGGCCATCTGCAGCTCTTCCGTCGCGTGGCGTTCAGCTCTCCCTTGCAGAAACCAGAAGCATTTTGTCCTGCTGGCACGCATGGGCAGGAAGAGACGGCCCATGCCGTTGGTGCAGAGGAAAGACCCAGAGGCCACAGAAGCCTCCAGCTGCCTCTAAGCAGAAACACAAGGATTTCTTTGGCAGGGGCTGACTCACTGCAGTATGGGACTGTGAGCAGCCTGGGGGTGCCAGGAAGAGGACGTGCCCGTTTCCTGGCCTCTAAGCAGCCCAGACAACCCAGGGAGGAGGAGCCCAGGCACTTGCCCAGAGAGGAAGGGGGTCTCTCTTTGGGCCCAAGGGGGTGGCCCAGGGCCGACGGGACAGCGATGCTCAGCAAGCTTAGCCGGCCTCCCAATACTCAGCACACATGGGCCTGAACCTTCCCACTTCCAGCTTCTGGCTAAGAAAAGAGGCCTTGGTCCTCTGGGAGCCTCTTTCCAGGCACTTGCAGCATGCCGAAGGAAAGCAAGAGAGGGGCACCAAACGCAGAGGAGCTCTACGCATCGGTCACAAGCAAGGGCTAGGGGGAAGGAGTTGCCTAAAACTGTGCTCCAGCCCCTCTCAGCTTGCTCTTGCAAGTGCAAGAAGCACCACGGTCGAACAAGACCTAAATGGAAACGCACCCCACAGGAGATGTAGCCCCTCCCTCCTCTCCAGAGAGCCTTTGTCTCCCTCCATCTCTTTCCTTAAGGACTTGCCCTGTCAGTCCACCTGTCCCTTTACACAGGTGACCTCCAGACACGCACTTGGCAGGCCTCCAAAGACTAGAAGCACACAGAAAGCAGAGGGCTTTGCTTTAGTGCGCCACGTTCTGCCTTCAGCTCGGAAAACTGCTTTACCCAGCTACCAGAGCGCCCGACCACAAGCACGGGGCCAGCCCAGCCCTCCTGGCCTCCAAGGCTAAGGCCCCCGAACCACTGTAGCCAACAGGGCAATTCTCTGGGGGCCTTTGCCAAAGCTGCCTTTGGCTCCCTAGCCACAAAGACCAAAAGCCCTTTGACCAACAGCTGCATCAATGGGAGCTGCCTTTGGGCACAGGAGCCAAGTGATGTCGGCGAGGCCCCTCTGCTCCTTGGGCTACTCCGTGACGACTATTGCACCCCATGCTTCGCACATCCCGTTTTCTGTTTAAGTGCCAGGAAGACACTCTAATCATACCAGCATGAGTAAAGCAGAAGAGGCAAGCATTGCCGTGGCAGACAGTGCTGGAATTAAGCCTCCTGCTGGGGCCGCCTGAATGAAGCTCCTGGCGTCTGCATCCTGCGGCTGTTTTAAATCACACGATGCACTCTCTTCTTGCCAACCAAATGCACCTGCCCTGGGGAGGAAGCATGGCTGAGCTGCAAAGGGGAAAAGCTGAGCTCTGGCATTGCCCGGCTCAGCTCGCCCAGCACAGCAGCCTGCCTTTGAGCAGCACGGCACGTCTGGTTTTCTAGGCTTTGCAAGAGCAAAGAGAAGAACAAGGGAGTTCAGAGAATCGCAGAACGGTGGAGGCTGGAAGGCACCGTCGGAGACCATGCGCTCCTAGCGCCCTGCTCAAGCAGGCTCACCTAGAGCAGGCTGCCCAGGACCGTGTGCAGACAACTTCTGAATATCCCCAAGGATGGCGTCTCCACAAGCCCTCTGAGCAACCCGTGCCAGTGCTCAGGCACCCTCACCGCAAAAGAGTTTTGCGTAGCTTCAGACGGAATTGCCTGTGCAATTTCAGTTTGTGCCCGTTGCCTCTCGTCCTGTCGCTGGGCAACGCTGAAAGAATTCAAGTGCAGGGAGGCTTTGGCCTTCCCAGCCCTAGTGCTGCTTGCTCCAACAATGTCCCTGCGTTCCTCGCAGGTCACCTCTCCCTGCTTCCACCCTCTGCACACTTGCTTCTTCTGTCTGGCTTTTGCCAGCACCTCCTTGTTCGTCCAGGCAGGCTTCCCATGCCCTTTGCTCAGCTCCTGGCTCAATGGCATGGACTGTTCTGGAGCTTGGCAGAGGGGATGCTGGACTATCAAGCAGCTTTCTCGGAGCCCTCTTCCCTCTCGAGCCTTGTCCCATGGGACTCTTCCTCCTGGAGCAGCACACCCTCGTGCACCAGCGAGCTGCAATCTCTTGCTCTACCACACACGTATCTCAGCCACTTGCTGAGAGGAGAGCAATTGCAGCAAAAGCACTTTGGCATCCCCTCGAGAGCCGAGCACCGGTGAAGGCTGAGAGAAGGACCATCGCTGCCGCTTTCACAGCCATCGGGACTGGCACTCACATGCAGACCGCACACATGGCTACCTCCACTTCCCTATCTGTATACAAGCATTTTCGTGAGCCTGCCTCATCTCCTGCGCAGTCTGCCTTTGAGTCTCTCTGCAGACTCCTGGGACGCACCTGAGTCGAGGTGGGATTCAGCTGCCCAAAAGCCCGTGTCTACAGGCATTTGGGTATGCCAGGGCACCACCAGGAATTGCCAAAGGCATCACAAATGGATGCCGGTCCTGGAGCTTAGGCAGCTGAATCCTGCCCTAAACTCTTCTCTGACTGTGGCTGGAGCCGAGCTTCCCACTTCACATGGGGAGGCCACATGTTGGCACCTGGAGGGGAGGTCACTCTCATCGCCGGCTCACCACTACCGGGACTGAGTGCAGAGGAAGCGTGAAAGCTGGGAAAGTTGGGACACCGCCTGGGCCCTGATGTGATCTCCAGCGGGCACAGGCCCCCTTGCTTGCCCCCTCCACAGCTTGAGGCCTCCTGTCCCAGCAGCAACAGGGCATGTTGCAGCCGTGCGGGGAGGCGTGTGCATTGGGGGTTTTCACTGACACAGAGCCAGCTGCTGAAGCCGGCAGCTCCTGCAACACCAAGCCCGGAGACGCAGAGCAAAGGGGGCATGGCGGGAGCCAGCGGCGGTGCCCGGCCCCACCAGCCGCGCTCCCACCCCGCAGACGGGACAATGCCGTGGCGGCGTCGGAGGTGCCGGGCAGCGGGGAGACTCCCCTTTGCGCCCGCGGCCCCCGGCCCACGCCCCGGCGCTGCCCCGCGACCCGGCCGCCGCATCACAATGTGCCACAGTGGCACCCGGGTGGCCACGGCCACCAGCGCCCGCCCGGCCCCAGTGCGGCGCTGTGCCAGTGCGGGGCAGCGGGGAGACGCAGGCTCCCGGCCCAGCGCAGCGGCACTACTCGGCACAGGCGCACCGCTCTTGCCTTGGCGCAGGCCTGACCGGCGCCTGGCGCTGCCCGCCGCGGGGCACGCACGCACCGCAGCCCTCTGCGCGCGCACGGTGCCATGGGACAGGCCAACTGCTGCGGCACCCGGGGCGCTGCCGGCCCCGCTGCCGGCACGCAGGCACAGCCTGGGGACCCTGGCCGCGCGGCTCCTCGTGCCGGCCTCGGGCTCGTGCCCAGGGCAGCCTCCCGGCCCCCGGCACCGCTTGGTGCCTTTGTGTCGCGCAGGAGCCCCCGGCTCCTGCTCAGCGAGCGCGTGCGGGTGACTCGGCACCAGCGGACGAGGGACAGGCACCTCCTGCTCTTCTCCGACGCCATCGCCGTCGCCAGATTCAGGTAAGAAGAGCAACCAGAGCCGTCCTCCCCCCCGCCACCGCCTCTGCCACCTGCCCCCAGGCACCGCTGCTCCCCGCATCTGCTCCCACCAGAGCAGAAAGTGCCTCCTCGGGGCTGCTCTTCCCATTGCTTCCTTCCTCGACAGCACCTCTCGACAAGGAGCAGCAATGCCGCCAAATCCTGCTGCTCACAGCCTCTAGCATCCAGTCGCCCGCAAGGAGGCCTTCCTCCTCTCCTCACTGCCTCGCCCAGGGCTCCATGCCCTTTGCTCCCCACGACCACTTGTGCTCCACGTGGCCTGCAGCCCCCTGCATGGGTGCACCTGCGCTGTGGGCAGGGACAGCCTTGCCCTTTAATTCGGGGAGGTGTGAGCGGAAAGGGGCAGGCTCCGCGTGTTGCCACCCTGACCGGCAGCCCCTGAGCAAGCGCCCGCCAGCACTGCTTTGCAGCAGCGACTTCTCCAGAGTGCCCTGTGTGCGTGCTGGCACGCAGGCTGCTTTCTGCCGCCCGAGCCCCGCGCTGGCTGCCCCGAGCCTCTGCCCCCGGCACACGGCTCTCCCCGGGAGGCCTGCTGCGGCTGCCCCCAGCACACAGCCTCCAAGGCGGTCCCTGCTCTTCCTCCTGGCAGATGTGGTTCCACCTTCCTGCTCAAGCACCGGGTGCCTCTCAGCGACCTCTGGGTGCTGTGCGAGAAGGACGAGGCGGCGTGCGGCTGCGAAGATGAGGAGGACGTTTTTGGCCTCAAATGCGCCAATTCCCTCGTCCTGGTCTGGACCACCAAGGTCTGCGTGGTCACCTTCCGGTGAGTCTTGGGGGCGCGTCCAGGGCTGGGGGGGTGCAGGGCACCGTGCTCGCCTTCAGTCCTCTCCGGGCTTGCTGGGGCTCAGCCCCGGCTGCGGCAGAGAAAGCAGAGGCCCCGCTGCGCTTTCAGACGCACCCACGGGCACCTCCAGGCGTGCACAAGCCACCCGCCACTGCCGCCACGACCCTGCAGCTCTGCTCAGCCCAGCGACACGGTGGGGGGACACCGAGCGGGGGCTCTGCTGCATGGCGGTGTGGAGCGGTGCCAAGCAGGCCAGCTGTGTCTGGGGCCCTGTGCCACTCCCCAGCAGCAGCAGCAGCAGCAGCAGCAGCAGCAGCAGCAGCAGCAGCAGCAGCAGGAGCGGGCTCTGAGGCTGTTTGTCCTTCTCGCTGCAGGTCACAGGAGGTGAAGGAGCGGTGGCTGAACACCATGCTCAGGTGAGCCCTGCCGGGGAACTCAGCCTGCCTGCGGCGGCGTCAAGGCTGCAGGCGGTGCAGAGCTGCCGGGGCAGCTGCCCGCAGCACAGCAGCACGGGAGGTGGGGGAAAGGGACGCCCCCTGCGCGGGGCAGCTCTGGGGCCGAGCGGCAGCAGCTGCTTCGCCTTGGCACGGCAAACGAACAGCAGCGCCCTGGAGCTGGCCCCACAGCTCCTGGCTTGCGTGGATGGGGAGCCCGAGCTGCCGCTGCCCCTTTCCCGACGCAAGAGGCCCGGAGGCAGCGGGGCCGGGGGCGCTGCAGAGCGGTGCTGCCAGCCAGCGCCGCACGAAGCTCTGCTGTGCCAGGGTGGCGTGGGGGTGCGGGGCTGGTGTCGGGGCTGCGAGCAGAGGGGGCTGCCTGTGACCGAGCTCTGCCTTCGTCCCTGCGCTGTGCCCAGGCAAAGCCCAGGAGCCCAGGAGACCCGGCTCAGCCGCCTACCCTGCCTTCGGCTCCTCATCAAGTCCGTCGGCTTCGACGCTCCCGTAAGTGTCCCGGGGGTTTCCGCTGCGCCCCGAGCGCCACGGGGCTTTGGGGAAGGGCCCCCGCCACCAGCTGCTCACGTGGCTTCTCTGCTCTCTTGCCTAGTCGGGGTCGCCAACTGCCCGCAGCGTGGAGGCCTTGACTGCGGCGGAGGTGAGTAGGGGCTGCCTCTGCCCCAGCCCTGGCTGGGTGCTGGCGGGAGGCGTCGGAGTTTCGGGAGGGCACGTGGCAGGGCCCGAAGCCCTGCAGACACCGGTCGGTCGCTGCTGCATGGGGCCATTCCTGCAGCCCAGCATCTCCTCCACAGGAGTGTGACGACCTCGGCTCTTCGCTGCAGCTGCTCACAGCTCTCTGCGTGCCTGAAGCAGCTCCGGAGGCACCCGAGCACACGGGCAGCTCCGCAGGTAGGACGATGCACTGAGCATTGGCACCGAGCAGGGCTGCTGGTGCCAGTTGTGCAGCTGGAGATCGCAAGGCGCCTGGGGCCATGCCGAGGGGGGCAGAGGGCTCGAGACCTTCTGGCAGTGCTTGCCTCCTGCCACACTTCCCAGAAGTTCACAATGACAAGACTCACTGCACAAAAGGCATCGCACGTGCTGAACCTCTGTAGCCCTCTGCTCTTCACAGCGCTGCTCACTAGGGACTGCAGCTGCACTCCCCGGGCAGGATAGTGCCCCCGCGGGCACTTGGCTCTCCTCCTGAACTGCTCCTCACCTCCATAGCTGCTAAGGTTGCCCCTTGCCATGTGCCATGTGCCATGTGCCATGTGCCATGTGCCATGTGCGGGGCTGCGTGCTCCCACCGGGAAAGTGCCCTTTTGGCCCTTCAGAGGCCCAGGAAAAAGGAGCTGACAGCCTCTTTCTCCCCACAGCACACCCAGGTGCTGCTCTGGAGGACGCCTCTGCCCTCCACAGCCCAGAGGCTGAAGCTGCCTGCGGCCCCCCAACCGCTGAGACGCAGCAGCCCAGAGGCAGAAGCCCCAGCGGGAGGCGCAGAAATGCCTCGTGCGTCTCTGCTCCTCCACTGCCTGCTCAGAGCAAGGAGCTCGGCACGCTGCGCAGGAGCCTCTCGGAGGCAGCCCTGTCCTTCCCGGGCCGCTGGCGAGGCTGCAGAAGGCGCCAGAGGGGCACCAGCCGGGCGCCCAGTGTTGCGGATGGTCAGCAACAGCTGGGCATGGAGAAGGGGGCCCTGGAAAAGCCAGCTGCCATGGAGGCGGCACCACTCTCGGCTGCCTCTGCACCCGCACCGTCCTCCAGGTGCTCCCTGGAGAGCTGCCGGGCTGCTTCGCGGGGCCCCTCCATAAGCCTCCTGGGAGCTGCTGCCATTCCCGCTTGCTGCTTGCCGGCGGCGAGAGCTGCGAGAAAGAGAAGGAGACGGAGGAGGAGACAGAGAAGGAAAAGAAGAAGGAGAGAGAGAAGGAGAAAGAGGGAGACAAAGAGAAGGCGAAAGAGAAGGCGAAAGAGAAGGAGAAGGCGAAGGCAAAAGCAAAGGAGAAGGAGAAGAAGAGAGAAAGAAAGAGAAGGAGGAAGAGAAAGGGAAAGGGAAGGAGAAGGAGAAGAAATGGAGAGCAAATAAAGGGAGGAGAAAAGAAAGAAAGAAAAGACATGGAGAGAAAACCAAGAGAGAGAAAAGAAATGGCGTAAAAAGAAATGGAGAGAAAAGAAAGGGAAAGAAAACGAAGGGGTAGGGCAAGAAAGTGAAGAGAAAAAAGCGGGGAGAAAAAAGGTGTAGAAAGGAAGGGGGAGAGAAAAGTGAGGGCAAAAAAGGGGGAGAAAAGGGAGAAGAAGAAAAGGGAGCAAAGAAGATGGAGCTAAGAGAAGAGGAGAAAGAGGAGGGAGAAAAGGAAGAGGGAGAAAAAAGGAAGAGGGAGAAAAAAGGGGGGGGGGAAAGAAAGGGGAGCAAAAGGGTGAAAAAAGGGGCCAAATGAAGGGGTGCTAGAAAAGGGGAGGAAAGGGAGAGGGAGAAAAGGGAGGAAGAAGAGAGGGGGAGAAAAAGAGTGAGAAAAGGGAGAAGAAAAGGAGGGGAAGGGGAAATAAGAAAGAGAGAAGCAAAGGGGGACTAAAAAAGGAGGGTGGAAATGGGAGAGAAAGGGGAACAAAGAGAGGAGGAAGAAAGGGGAGAAAAAAGGAGGGAGATAAGCAAGCGAGGGAAAAAATGGAGAGAGAAGAAGGCGGGAGAAGAAGGGGGAGGTAAGAAAGCGTGAGAAAAGAGGTGTCAGGAAAAAAGGGGGAGAAAAGAGTGAAGAGAAATGGGGAGAAAAAGCAAAGGGAGAAGAAAGGAGGAGAAAAAAGGGGGAAGAAAAATGGGGAGAAAGGAGGGGGAAATAGCAAAAAGGCGGGGAGGGGGGAAGAAATAAAAGGGAGAGAAAAGAAAGGCAGAGCCAAAAATGAGGAGAAAAAAGGGGTGGGAGAGGGGAGCTAAGAAAAGAGGGAAGAAAAGAGGGGAAGCTAAAAGGGGAGAAAAGCGGGGAGAGAGGCAGAGCAAAAAGGGGGGAGAGAAAAAAAGGGGGAAGGAAAAAGGGTAGGAGGAGAGGGGAGAGAAAAAAGGGGGAGCAAGCGTGAGGAGGAAAAAGAGGGAGAGAAAAGGGAAGAGGAGAGGGGAGAGGAAAAAGGAGGAGGGGCAAGGGGGCAAGAAGCGGAGGGGAAAGGCCAAAGGGAGAAGAAAGGGGGAGAAAGAAGGGGGAAGGAAAAGGGGAAGGAAAGAAGGGAAAGGAATAGAAAAAAGGGGGAGAGAAATGGGAGAAATCAAAGGGGTAGAAAAGGAAGGCAGAGCAAAGACGGGGAGAAAAAGGGGGTGGAAAGGAGGAGCTAAGAAAAGAGGGAAGAAAAAAGGGGAAGGAAAAGGGGGAGAGAAAAAGGGGGAGAGAAATGGGAGGAAAAGGGGAGGGAAAAGGGGGAAGAAAGAAGGGGGAGAAAAGCAAGCAGGAGAAAAAGAGGGGGAGAGAGAAAGGAGGAGGAAAGGGTGAGAGAAAAAGGGGGAGCAAAGAAGAGGGGGACCAAAAGCAGGGGAGAAAAGGGGGGAGAAAAAAGGTGGGGAAAAATGGAGAGAAAAGAAAGGAGGGGAGAAAAAGAAGGGAGATAAAAGGTGGAGAAAAAAGGGAGGGAGGGAGGGAGGAGGGGGAGAGGAAAAGGCGGAGAAGAAAGGGTGAGAAAAGCGGGGAGAGAAAAAGGGGGGAGAAAAAAGGGAGAAAATAAGCGAAGGCAGAAGAAAAAGGAGACAAAGGGGAGGAAAATGGTGGGAAAGGGGGAGAAAAGAAAAGAGGGAGGAAAAGAGGGGAAGATGAAAGGGGAGGAAAAAGGGGGAGATAAGAAAGCAAGAGAACAAAGGGGGAGAGAAAAAAGAGGTAGAAAAAATGGAGAAAAGAATGGAGAAAAAGGGAGAGAGGAAAAAGGGGGAGAGCAACTGAGGAGAAAAAAGGGGGAGAAGAAAAAGGGGGAGGAAGGGGGAGAAAAGGGGGAGAAGAAAGGGGGGAGAAAGAAGAAAGGGAGAAAAAAGGGAAGAAAGAAGGGGGAAGAAAGAAGGGGGAAAAGAGGGGGGGAGGAAGAGAAAAGGGGGAGAAAAGAAAGGCAGAGCAAAGGTGGGGGGAAAGGGGGGCTGGAAAGGGGGAGATGAGAAAAGAGGGAAGAGCAAAGGGGAAGAGAAGGGAGGACAGGAATGGGAGAAAAAAGGGGGAGAAAAGGTGGAGAGGAAAGGGGGCAGGAAAGCAGGGGGAACAAAAAGGGAGGAGAAAAAGGTGAGGAAAAATGGGGAGAACATCAAAGAAGGGAGAAAAAAAAGGGAGCTAAAAGGGGGAGAAAAACGGGGGGAAGGGGGAGAAAAGAGGGAAGAAAAGGGGAAGAAAAAGTGGGAAGAAGAGAAGGGGGACAAAGATGGGAGAAAAAAGGGGGAAGATGATAAAAGGGGGGGAAGGGAGGAAAAGGGGTGAGAAAAAAAGGGAGGAGAAGGGAAGGGAAAAAAGGGGAAGAAAAAATGGGGAGAAGAACTGGTGAGAAAAGCGGGGAGAAAAGAAACGGGGAGATGAGCAAGGCGGATAAGGGGGGAGATTAGCAAGGGGGAGATAAGGAAGCAGGGAGAAAAAGGAGGGGAAGAGAAGGAGGGGAAGCAAAGGAAGGGGAAGAAAAGCGGGGGAAGAAAAGAAAGGGGCAAAAGAAGAAAGGGAAAAAAAGGACAGGGAAAAGGGAAAGAGAAAAAAGGAAAGACAGAAGGAAAGACAAAAGGGACGAAGGAAAGGAAAGGAAAAAGGAGAAGGTAAAAAGGAACGAAAAAAGGAAAGAACAAAAAGGAAAGGAACCCCTCCCCCCCCCCAACCCCGCCTTTGGCGGCATCCTCATCCCCTTGTAACAGCGGGAAGCCTGCCGGGACGGGCAGTGTGCTTCTACCTGTGGGAACTTGTCTGTGGTTAGCACTGACCTCCCCGTTGAGGGCCCCGGGGAGCCTCGGACCAGGAGCAGGGGGACTTTGGATTTACGCCCGTGTAACTTCACTGCAATAAAGCCCTTTTCCGCAGGACGATTTGACGGCTCCTTGTCTCTCCCTGCAACACTCGGGCGCCAAATGTCCTCCACCGACTTTGGGATGGTTCTGCAGGTGCGGCGGGGCTGTTTGCATGCCCTGGCGTGCACACCGCCCTAGCAGCAGGGCAAGGCACTGAGCAGCGGTAGCACTGCTGCTGCTGCTGCTGCTGCTGCTGCTGCTGCTGTTGTGGGAGAGGGCAAGGGAGATTTGGGGAAGCAATGCCTCTGTGCCAGGGAGTCAAGGGCCACCGCCGAGCGCAGCAGTCCCCAGGGAGGGGCAGAGAGAAGCTGCCGAGAGGCGATGCTGCTCCAGAAGGGGCGTGCGAGAGAAGGAGGCCACGGGCACGGCAGGGCTGCTGCTTCCCGGGTGCGGCTGTTGCCCGGACACCGAGGAAAGGGGCAGGAGAGCACCTGGCCTGGCAGGAGGCGCGAGCGGCAGAAGCCGCATGCTGGCAGGCTGCAGCTAGGGAAGGTGCCCCCTCCGTCGGCCCCTGTCGGCAGGGGCACTCTCCTCGCAAGGCAGCCGAAGGAGAGGGGCCCGCTGCCACTTGCAAAAGGCATTGGCCGTTCTCGGCCATCTGCAGCTCTTCCGTCGCGTGGCGTTCAGCTCTCCCTTGCAGAAACCAGAAGCATTTTGTCCTGCTGGCACGCATGGGCAGGAAGAGACGGCCCATGCCGTTGGTGCAGAGGAAAGACCCAGAGGCCACAGAAGCCTCCAGCTGCCTCTAAGCAGAAACACAAGGATTTCTTTGGCAGGGGCTGACTCACTGCAGTATGGGACTGTGAGCAGCCTGGGGGTGCCAGGAAGAGGACGTGCCCGTTTCCTGGCCTCTAAGCAGCCCAGACAACCCAGGGAGGAGGAGCCCAGGCACTTGCCCAGAGAGGAAGGGGGTCTCTCTTTGGGCCCAAGGGGGTGGCCCAGGGCCGACGGGACAGCGATGCTCAGCAAGCTTAGCCGGCCTCCCAATACTCAGCACACATGGGCCTGAACCTTCCCACTTCCAGCTTCTGGCTAAGAAAAGAGGCCTTGGTCCTCTGGGAGCCTCTTTCCAGGCACTTGCAGCATGCCGAAGGAAAGCAAGAGAGGGGCACCAAACGCAGAGGAGCTCTACGCATCGGTCACAAGCAAGGGCTAGGGGGAAGGAGTTGCCTAAAACTGTGCTCCAGCCCCTCTCAGCTTGCTCTTGCAAGTGCAAGAAGCACCACGGTCGAACAAGACCTAAATGGAAACGCACCCCACAGGAGATGTAGCCCCTCCCTCCTCTCCAGAGAGCCTTTGTCTCCCTCCATCTCTTTCCTTAAGGACTTGCCCTGTCAGTCCACCTGTCCCTTTACACAGGTGACCTCCAGACACGCACTTGGCAGGCCTCCAAAGACTAGAAGCACACAGAAAGCAGAGGGCTTTGCTTTAGTGCGCCACGTTCTGCCTTCAGCTCGGAAAACTGCTTTACCCAGCTACCAGAGCGCCCGACCACAAGCACGGGGCCAGCCCAGCCCTCCTGGCCTCCAAGGCTAAGGCCCCCGAACCACTGTAGCCAACAGGGCAATTCTCTGGGGGCCTTTGCCAAAGCTGCCTTTGGCTCCCTAGCCACAAAGACCAAAAGCCCTTTGACCAACAGCTGCATCAATGGGAGCTGCCTTTGGGCACAGGAGCCAAGTGATGTCGGCGAGGCCCCTCTGCTCCTTGGGCTACTCCGTGACGACTATTGCACCCCATGCTTCGCACATCCCGTTTTCTGTTTAAGTGCCAGGAAGACACTCTAATCATACCAGCATGAGTAAAGCAGAAGAGGCAAGCATTGCCGTGGCAGACAGTGCTGGAATTAAGCCTCCTGCTGGGGCCGCCTGAATGAAGCTCCTGGCGTCTGCATCCTGCGGCTGTTTTAAATCACACGATGCACTCTCTTCTTGCCAACCAAATGCACCTGCCCTGGGGAGGAAGCATGGCTGAGCTGCAAAGGGGAAAAGCTGAGCTCTGGCATTGCCCGGCTCAGCTCGCCCAGCACAGCAGCCTGCCTTTGAGCAGCACGGCACGTCTGGTTTTCTAGGCTTTGCAAGAGCAAAGAGAAGAACAAGGGAGTTCAGAGAATCGCAGAACGGTGGAGGCTGGAAGGCACCGTCGGAGACCATGCGCTCCTAGCGCCCTGCTCAAGCAGGCTCACCTAGAGCAGGCTGCCCAGGACCGTGTGCAGACAACTTCTGAATATCCCCAAGGATGGCGTCTCCACAAGCCCTCTGAGCAACCCGTGCCAGTGCTCAGGCACCCTCACCGCAAAAGAGTTTTGCGTAGCTTCAGACGGAATTGCCTGTGCAATTTCAGTTTGTGCCCGTTGCCTCTCGTCCTGTCGCTGGGCAACGCTGAAAGAATTCAAGTGCAGGGAGGCTTTGGCCTTCCCAGCCCTAGTGCTGCTTGCTCCAACAATGTCCCTGCGTTCCTCGCAGGTCACCTCTCCCTGCTTCCACCCTCTGCACACTTGCTTCTTCTGTCTGGCTTTTGCCAGCACCTCCTTGTTCGTCCAGGCAGGCTTCCCATGCCCTTTGCTCAGCTCCTGGCTCAATGGCATGGACTGTTCTGGAGCTTGGCAGAGGGGATGCTGGACTATCAAGCAGCTTTCTCGGAGCCCTCTTCCCTCTCGAGCCTTGTCCCATGGGACTCTTCCTCCTGGAGCAGCACACCCTCGTGCACCAGCGAGCTGCAATCTCTTGCTCTACCACACACGTATCTCAGCCACTTGCTGAGAGGAGAGCAATTGCAGCAAAAGCACTTTGGCATCCCCTCGAGAGCCGAGCACCGGTGAAGGCTGAGAGAAGGACCATCGCTGCCGCTTTCACAGCCATCGGGACTGGCACTCACATGCAGACCGCACACATGGCTACCTCCACTTCCCTATCTGTATACAAGCATTTTCGTGAGCCTGCCTCATCTCCTGCGCAGTCTGCCTTTGAGTCTCTCTGCAGACTCCTGGGACGCACCTGAGTCGAGGTGGGATTCAGCTGCCCAAAAGCCCGTGTCTACAGGCATTTGGGTATGCCAGGGCACCACCAGGAATTGCCAAAGGCATCACAAATGGATGCCGGTCCTGGAGCTTAGGCAGCTGAATCCTGCCCTAAACTCTTCTCTGACTGTGGCTGGAGCCGAGCTTCCCACTTCACATGGGGAGGCCACATGTTGGCACCTGGAGGGGAGGTCACTCTCATCGCCGGCTCACCACTACCGGGACTGAGTGCAGAGGAAGCGTGAAAGCTGGGAAAGTTGGGACACCGCCTGGGCCCTGATGTGATCTCCAGCGGGCACAGGCCCCCTTGCTTGCCCCCTCCACAGCTTGAGGCCTCCTGTCCCAGCAGCAACAGGGCATGTTGCAGCCGTGCGGGGAGGCGTGTGCATTGGGGGTTTTCACTGACACAGAGCCAGCTGCTGAAGCCGGCAGCTCCTGCAACACCAAGCCCGGAGACGCAGAGCAAAGGGGGCATGGCGGGAGCCAGCGGCGGTGCCCGGCCCCACCAGCCGCGCTCCCACCCCGCAGACGGGACAATGCCGTGGCGGCGTCGGAGGTGCCGGGCAGCGGGGAGACTCCCCTTTGCGCCCGCGGCCCCCGGCCCACGCCCCGGCGCTGCCCCGCGACCTGGCCGCCGCATCACAATGTGCCACAGTGGCACCCGGGTGGCCACGGCCACCAGCGCCCGCCCGGCCCCAGTGCGGCGCTGTGCCAGTGCGGGGCAGCGGGGAGACGCAGGCTCCCGGCCCAGCGCAGCGGCACTACTCGGCACAGGCGCACCGCTCTTGCCTTGGCGCAGGCCTGACCGGCGCCTGGCGCTGCCCGCCGTGGGGCACGCACGCACCGCAGCCCTCTGCGCGCGCACGGCGCCATGGGACAGGCCAGCTGCTGCGGCACCCGGGGCGCTGCCGGCCCCGCTGCCGGCACGCAGGCACAGCCTGGGGACCCTGGCCGCGCGGCTCCTCGCGCCGGCCTCGGGCTCGTGCCCAGGGCAGCCTCCCGGCCCCCGGCACCGCTTGGTGCCTTTGTGTCGCGCAGGAGCCCCCGGCTCCTGCTCAGCGAGCGCGTGCGGGTGACTCGGCACCAGCGGACGAGGGACAGGCACCTCCTGCTCTTCTCCGACGCCATCGCCGTCGCCAGATTCAGGTAAGAAGAGCAACCAGAGCCGTCCTCCCCCCCGCCACCGCCTCTGCCACCTGCCCCCAGGCACCGCTGCTCCCCGCATCTGCTCCCACCAGAGCAGAAAGTGCCTCCTCGGGGCTGCTCTTCCCATTGCTTCCTTCCTCGACAGCACCTCTCGACAAGGAGCAGCAATGCCGCCAAATCCTGCTGCTCACAGCCTCTAGCATCCAGTCGCCCGCAAGGAGGCCTTCCTCCTCTCCTCACTGCCTCGCCCAGGGCTCCATGCCCTTTGCTCCCCACGACCACTTGTGCTCCACGTGGCCTGCAGCCCCCTGCATGGGTGCACCTGCGCTGTGGGCAGGGACAGCCTTGCCCTTTAATTCGGGGAGGTGTGAGCGGAAAGGGGCAGGCTCCGCGTGTTGCCACCCTGACCGGCAGCCCCTGAGCAAGCGCCCGCCAGCACTGCTTTGCAGCAGCGACTTCTCCAGAGTGCCCTGTGTGCGTGCTGGCACGCAGGCTGCTTTCTGCCGCCCGAGCCCCGCGCTGGCTGCCCCGAGCCTCTGCCCCCGGCACACGGCTCTCCCCGGGAGGCCTGCTGCGGCTGCCCCCAGCACACAGCCTCCAAGGCGGTCCCTGCTCTTCCTCCTGGCAGATGTGGTTCCACCTTCCTGCTCAAGCACCGGGTGCCTCTCAGCGACCTCTGGGTGCTGTGCGAGAAGGACGAGGCGGCGTGCGGCTGCGAAGATGAGGAGGACGTTTTTGGCCTCAAATGCGCCAATTCCCTCGTCCTGGTCTGGACCACCAAGGTCTGCGTGGTCACCTTCCGGTGAGTCTTGGGGGCGCGTCCAGGGCTGGGGGGGTGCAGGGCACCGTGCTCGCCTTCAGTCCTCTCCGGGCTTGCTGGGGCTCAGCCCCGGCTGCGGCAGAGAAAGCAGAGGCCCCGCTGCGCTTTCAGACGCACCCACGGGCACCTCCAGGCGTGCACAAGCCACCCGCCACTGCCGCCACGACCCTGCAGCTCTGCTCAGCCCAGCGACACGGTGGGGGGACACCGAGCGGGGGCTCTGCTGCATGGCGGTGTGGAGCGGTGCCAAGCAGGCCAGCTGTGTCTGGGGCCCTGTGCCACTCCCCAGCAGCAGCAGCAGCAGCAGCAGCAGCAGC
The DNA here is from genome assembly GCF_036417845.1 of Apteryx mantelli. NCBI lineage: Eukaryota > Metazoa > Chordata > Aves > Apterygiformes > Apterygidae > Apteryx > Apteryx mantelli. The sequence goes on along the minus strand of NW_027118569.1, from coordinate 78,360 downwards.
AGGAGCGGGCTCTGAGGCTGTTTGTCCTTCTCGCTGCAGGTCACAGGAGGTGAAGGAGCGGTGGCTGAACACCATGCTCAGGTGAGCCCTGCCGGGGAACTCAGCCTGCCTGCGGCGGCGTCAAGGCTGCAGGCGGTGCAGAGCTGCCGGGGCAGCTGCCCGCAGCACAGCAGCACGGGAGGTGGGGGAAAGGGACGCCCCCTGCGCGGGGCAGCTCTGGGGCCGAGCGGCAGCAGCTGCTTCGCCTTGGCACGGCAAACGAACAGCAGCGCCCTGGAGCTGGCCCCACAGCTCCTGGCTTGCGTGGATGGGGAGCCCGAGCTGCCGCTGCCCCTTTCCCGACGCAAGAGGCCCGGAGGCAGCGGGGCCGGGGGCGCTGCAGAGCGGTGCTGCCAGCCAGCGCCGCACGAAGCTCTGCTGTGCCAGGGTGGCGTGGGGGTGCGGGGCTGGTGTCGGGGCTGCGAGCAGAGGGGGCTGCCTGTGACCGAGCTCTGCCTTCGTCCCTGCGCTGTGCCCAGGCAAAGCCCAGGAGCCCAGGAGACCCGGCTCAGCCGCCTACCCTGCCTTCGGCTCCTCATCAAGTCCGTCGGCTTCGACGCTCCCGTAAGTGTCCCGGGGGTTTCCGCTGCGCCCCGAGCGCCACGGGGCTTTGGGGAAGGGCCCCCGCCACCAGCTGCTCACGTGGCTTCTCTGCTCTCTTGCCTAGTCGGGGTCGCCGACTGCCCGCAGCGTGGAGGCCTTGACTGCGGCGGAGGTGAGTAGGGGCTGCCTCTGCCCCAGCCCTGGCTGGGTGCTGGCGGGAGGCGTCGGAGTTTCGGGAGGGCACGTGGCAGGGCCCGAAGCCCTGCAGACACCGGTCGGTCGCTGCTGCATGGGGCCATTCCTGCAGCCCAGCATCTCCTCCACAGGAGTGTGACGACCTCGGCTCTTCGCTGCAGCTGCTCACAGCTCTCTGCGTGCCTGAAGCAGCTCCGGAGGCACCCGAGCACACGGGCAGCTCCGCAGGTAGGACGATGCACTGAGCATTGGCACCGAGCAGGGCTGCTGGTGCCAGTTGTGCAGCTGGAGATCGCAAGGCGCCTGGGGCCATGCCGAGGGGGGCAGAGGGCTCGAGACCTTCTGGCAGTGCTTGCCTCCTGCCACACTTCCCAGAAGTTCACAATGACAAGACTCACTGCACAAAAGGCATCGCACGTGCTGAACCTCTGTAGCCCTCTGCTCTTCACAGCGCTGCTCACTAGGGACTGCAGCTGCACTCCCCGGGCAGGATAGTGCCCCCGCGGGCACTTGGCTCTCCTCCTGAACTGCTCCTCACCTCCATAGCTGCTAAGGTTGCCCCTTGCCATGTGCCATGTGCCATGTGCCATGTGCGGGGCTGCGTGCTCCCACCGGGAAAGTGCCCTTTTGGCCCTTCAGAGGCCCAGGAAAAAGGAGCTGACAGCCTCTTTCTCCCCACAGCACACCCAGGTGCTGCTCTGGAGGACGCCTCTGCCCTCCACAGCCCAGAGGCTGAAGCTGCCTGCGGCCCCCCAACCGCTGAGACGCAGCAGCCCAGAGGCAGAAGCCCCAGCGGGAGGCGCAGAAATGCCTCGTGCGTCTCTGCTCCTCCACTGCCTGCTCAGAGCAAGGAGCTCGGCACGCTGCGCAGGAGCCTCTCGGAGGCAGCCCTGTCCTTCCCGGGCCGCTGGCGAGGCTGCAGAAGGCGCCAGAGGGGCACCAGCCGGGCGCCCAGTGTTGCGGATGGTCAGCAACAGCTGGGCATGGAGAAGGGGGCCCTGGAAAAGCCAGCTGCCATGGAGGCGGCACCACTCTCGGCTGCCTCTGCACCCGCACCGTCCTCCAGGTGCTCCCTGGAGAGCTGCCGGGCTGCTTCGCGGGGCCCCTCCATAAGCCTCCTGGGAGCTGCTGCCATTCCCGCTTGCTGCTTGCCGGCGGCGAGAGCTGCGAGAAAGAGAAGGAGACGGAGGAGGAGACAGAGAAGGAAAAGAAGAAGGAGAGAGAGAAGGAGAAAGAGGGAGACAAAGAGAAGGCGAAAGAGAAGGCGAAAGAGAAGGAGAAGGCGAAGGCAAAAGCAAAGGAGAAGGAGAAGAAGAGAGAAAGAAAGAGAAGGAGGAAGAGAAAGGGAAAGGGAAGGAGAAGGAGAAGAAATGGAGAGCAAATAAAGGGAGGAGAAAAGAAAGAAAGAAAAGACATGGAGAGAAAACCAAGAGAGAGAAAAGAAATGGCGTAAAAAGAAATGGAGAGAAAAGAAAGGGAAAGAAAAGGAAGGGGTAGGGCAAGAAAGTGAAGAGAAAAAAGCGGGGAGAAAAAAGTTGTAGAAAGGAAGGGGGAGAGAAAAGTGAGGGCAAAAAAGGGGGAGAAAAGGGAGAAGAAGAAAAGGGAGCAAAGAAGATGGAGCTAAGAGAAGAGGAGAAAGAGGAGGGAGAAAAGGAAGAGGGAGAAAAAAGGAAGAGGGAGAAAAAAGGGGGGGGGGAAAGAAAGGGGAGCAAAAGGGTGAAAAAAGGGGCCAAATGAAGGGGTGCTAGAAAAGGGGAGGAAAGGGAGAGGGAGAAAAGGGAGGAAGAAGAGAGGGGGAGAAAAAGAGTGAGAAAAGGGAGAAGAAAAGGAGGGGAAGGGGAAATAAGAAAGAGAGAAGCAAAGGGGGACTAAAAAAGGAGGGTGGAAATGGGAGAGAAAGGGGAACAAAGAGAGGAGGAAGAAAGGGGAGAAAAAAGGAGGGAGATAAGCAAGCGAGGGAAAAAATGGAGAGAGAAGAAGGCGGGAGAAGAAGGGGGAGGTAAGAAAGCGTGAGAAAAGAGGTGTCAGGAAAAAAGGGGGAGAAAAGAGTGAAGAGAAATGGGGAGAAAAAGCAAAGGGAGAAGAAAGGAGGAGAAAAAAGGGGGAAGAAAAATGGGGAGAAAGGAGGGGGAAATAGCAAAAAGGCGGGGAGGGGGGAAGAAATAAAAGGGAGAGAAAAGAAAGGCAGAGCCAAAAATGAGGAGAAAAAAGGGGTGGGAGAGGGGAGCTAAGAAAAGAGGGAAGAAAAGAGGGGAAGCTAAAAGGGGAGAAAAGCGGGGAGAGAGGCAGAGCAAAAAGGGGGGAGAGAAAAAAAGGGGGAAGGAAAAAGGGTAGGAGGAGAGGGGAGAGAAAAAAGGGGGAGCAAGCGTGAGGAGGAAAAAGAGGGAGAGAAAAGGGAAGAGGAGAGGGGAGAGGAAAAAGGAGGAGGGGCAAGGGGGCAAGAAGCGGAGGGGAAAGGCCAAAGGGAGAAGAAAGGGGGAGAAAGAAGGGGGAAGGAAAAGGGGAAGGAAAGAAGGGAAAGGAATAGAAAAAAGGGGGAGAGAAATGGGAGAAATCAAAGGGGTAGAAAAGGAAGGCAGAGCAAAGACGGGGAGAAAAAGGGGGTGGAAAGGAGGAGCTAAGAAAAGAGGGAAGAAAAAAGGGGAAGGAAAAGGGGGAGAGAAAAAGGGGGAGAGAAATGGGAGGAAAAGGGGAGGGAAAAGGGGGAAGAAAGAAGGGGGAGAAAAGCAAGCAGGAGAAAAAGAGGGGGAGAGAGAAAGGAGGAGGAAAGGGTGAGAGAAAAAGGGGGAGCAAAGAAGAGGGGGACCAAAAGCAGGGGAGAAAAGGGGGGAGAAAAAAGGTGGGGAAAAATGGAGAGAAAAGAAAGGAGGGGAGAAAAAGAAGGGAGATAAAAGGTGGAGAAAAAAGGGAGGGAGGGAGGGAGGGAGGAGGGGGAGAGGAAAAGGCGGAGAAGAAAGGGTGAGAAAAGCGGGGAGAGAAAAAGGGGGGAGAAAAAAGGGAGAAAATAAGCGAAGGCAGGAGAAAAATGGGAGACAAAGGGGAGGAAAATGGTGGGAAAGGGGGAGAAAAGAAAAGAGGGAGGAAAAGAGGGGAAGATGAAAGGGGAGGAAAAAGGGGGAGATAAGAAAGCAAGAGAACAAAGGGGGAGAGAAAAAAGAGGTAGAAAAAATGGAGAAAAGAATGGAGAAAAAGGGAGAGAGGAAAAAGGGGGAGAGCAACTGAGGAGAAAAAAGGGGGAGAAGAAAAAGGGGGAGGAAGGGGGAGAAAAGGGGGAGAAGAAAGGGGGGAGAAAGAAGAAAGGGAGAAAAAAGGGAAGAAAGAAGGGGGAAGAAAGAAGGGGGAAAAGAGGGGGGGAGGAAGAGAAAAGGGGGAGAAAAGAAAGGCAGAGCAAAGGTGGGGGGAAAGGGGGGCTGGAAAGGGGGAGATGAGAAAAGAGGGAAGAGCAAAGGGGAAGAGAAGGGAGGACAGGAATGGGAGAAAAAAGGGGGAGAAAAGGTGGAGAGGAAAGGGGGCAGGAAAGCAGGGGGAACAAAAAGGGAGGAGAAAAAGGTGAGGAAAAATGGGGAGAACATCAAAGAAGGGAGAAAAAAAAGGGAGCTAAAAGGGGGAGAAAAACGGGGGGAAGGGGGAGAAAAGAGGGAAGAAAAGGGGAAGAAAAAGTGGGAAGAAGAGAAGGGGGACAAAGATGGGAGAAAAAAGGGGGAAGATGATAAAAGGGGGGGAAGGGAGGAAAGGTGAGAAAAAAAGGGAGGAGAAGGGAAGGGAAAAAAGGGGAAGAAAAAATGGGGAGAAGAACTGGTGAGAAAAGCGGGGAGAAAAGAAACGGGGAGATGAGCAAGGCGGATAAGGGGGGAGATTAGCAAGGGGGAGATAAGGAAGCAGGGAGAAAAAGGAGGGGAAGAGAAGGAGGGGAAGCAAAGGAAGGGGAAGAAAAGCGGGGGAAGAAAAGAAAGGGGCAAAAGAAGAAAGGGAAAAAAAGGACAGGGAAAAGGGAAAGAGAAAAAAGGAAAGACAGAAGGAAAGACAAAAGGGACGAAGGAAAGGAAAGGAAAAAGGAGAAGGTAAAAAGGAACGAAAAAAGGAAAGAACAAAAAGGAAAGGAACCCCTCCCCCCCCCAACCCCGCCTTTGGCGGCATCCTCATCCCCTTGTAACAGCGGGAAGCCTGCCGGGACGGGCAGTGTGCTTCTACCTGTGGGAACTTGTCTGTGGTTAGCACTGACCTCCCCGTTGAGGGCCCCGGGGAGCCTCGGACCAGGAGCAGGGGGACTTTGGATTTACGCCCGTGTAACTTCACTGCAATAAAGCCCTTTTCCGCAGGACGATTTGACGGCTCCTTGTCTCTCCCTGCAACACTCGGGCGCCAAATGTCCTCCACCGACTTTGGGATGGTTCTGCAGGTGCGGCGGGGCTGTTTGCATGCCCTGGCGTGCACACCGCCCTAGCAGCAGGGCAAGGCACTGAGCAGCGGTAGCACTGCTGCTGCTGCTGCTGCTGCTGCTGCTGCTGTTGTGGGAGAGGGCAAGGGAGATTTGGGGAAGCAATGCCTCTGTGCCAGGGAGTCAAGGGCCACCGCCGAGCGCAGCAGTCCCCAGGGAGGGGCAGAGAGAAGCTGCCGAGAGGCGATGCTGCTCCAGAAGGGGCGTGCGAGAGAAGGAGGCCACGGGCACGGCAGGGCTGCTGCTTCCCGGGTGCGGCTGTTGCCCGGACACCGAGGAAAGGGGCAGGAGAGCACCTGGCCTGGCAGGAGGCGCGAGCGGCAGAAGCCGCATGCTGGCAGGCTGCAGCTAGGGAAGGTGCCCCCTCCGTCGGCCCCTGTCGGCAGGGGCACTCTCCTCGCAAGGCAGCCGAAGGAGAGGGGCCCGCTGCCACTTGCAAAAGGCATTGGCCGTTCTCGGCCATCTGCAGCTCTTCCGTCGCGTGGCGTTCAGCTCTCCCTTGCAGAAACCAGAAGCATTTTGTCCTGCTGGCACGCATGGGCAGGAAGAGACGGCCCATGCCGTTGGTGCAGAGGAAAGACCCAGAGGCCACAGAAGCCTCCAGCTGCCTCTAAGCAGAAACACAAGGATTTCTTTGGCAGGGGCTGACTCACTGCAGTATGGGACTGTGAGCAGCCTGGGGGTGCCAGGAAGAGGACGTGCCCGTTTCCTGGCCTCTAAGCAGCCCAGACAACCCAGGGAGGAGGAGCCCAGGCACTTGCCCAGAGAGGAAGGGGGTCTCTCTTTGGGCCCAAGGGGGTGGCCCAGGGCCGACGGGACAGCGATGCTCAGCAAGCTTAGCCGGCCTCCCAATACTCAGCACACATGGGCCTGAACCTTCCCACTTCCAGCTTCTGGCTAAGAAAAGAGGCCTTGGTCCTCTGGGAGCCTCTTTCCAGGCACTTGCAGCATGCCGAAGGAAAGCAAGAGAGGGGCACCAAACGCAGAGGAGCTCTACGCATCGGTCACAAGCAAGGGCTAGGGGGAAGGAGTTGCCTAAAACTGTGCTCCAGCCCCTCTCAGCTTGCTCTTGCAAGTGCAAGAAGCACCACGGTCGAACAAGACCTAAATGGAAACGCACCCCACAGGAGATGTAGCCCCTCCCTCCTCTCCAGAGAGCCTTTGTCTCCCTCCATCTCTTTCCTTAAGGACTTGCCCTGTCAGTCCACCTGTCCCTTTACACAGGTGACCTCCAGACACGCACTTGGCAGGCCTCCAAAGACTAGAAGCACACAGAAAGCAGAGGGCTTTGCTTTAGTGCGCCACGTTCTGCCTTCAGCTCGGAAAACTGCTTTACCCAGCTACCAGAGCGCCCGACCACAAGCACGGGGCCAGCCCAGCCCTCCTGGCCTCCAAGGCTAAGGCCCCCGAACCACTGTAGCCAACAGGGCAATTCTCTGGGGGCCTTTGCCAAAGCTGCCTTTGGCTCCCTAGCCACAAAGACCAAAAGCCCTTTGACCAACAGCTGCATCAATGGGAGCTGCCTTTGGGCACAGGAGCCAAGTGATGTCGGCGAGGCCCCTCTGCTCCTTGGGCTACTCCGTGACGACTATTGCACCCCATGCTTCGCACATCCCGTTTTCTGTTTAAGTGCCAGGAAGACACTCTAATCATACCAGCATGAGTAAAGCAGAAGAGGCAAGCATTGCCGTGGCAGACAGTGCTGGAATTAAGCCTCCTGCTGGGGCCGCCTGAATGAAGCTCCTGGCGTCTGCATCCTGCGGCTGTTTTAAATCACACGATGCACTCTCTTCTTGCCAACCAAATGCACCTGCCCTGGGGAGGAAGCATGGCTGAGCTGCAAAGGGGAAAAGCTGAGCTCTGGCATTGCCCGGCTCAGCTCGCCCAGCACAGCAGCCTGCCTTTGAGCAGCACGGCACGTCTGGTTTTCTAGGCTTTGCAAGAGCAAAGAGAAGAACAAGGGAGTTCAGAGAATCGCAGAATGGTGGAGGCTGGAAGGCACCGTCGGAGACCATGCGCTCCTAGCGCCCTGCTCAAGCAGGCTCACCTAGAGCAGGCTGCCCAGGACCGTGTGCAGACAACTTCTGAATATCCCCAAGGATGGCGTCTCCACAAGCCCTCTGAGCAACCCGTGCCAGTGCTCAGGCACCCTCACCGCAAAAGAGTTTTGCGTAGCTTCAGACGGAATTGCCTGTGCAATTTCAGTTTGTGCCCGTTGCCTCTCGTCCTGTCGCTGGGCAACGCTGAAAGAATTCAAGTGCAGGGAGGCTTTGGCCTTCCCAGCCCTAGTGCTGCTTGCTCCAACAATGTCCCTGCGTTCCTCGCAGGTCACCTCTCCCTGCTTCCACCCTCTGCACACTTGCTTCTTCTGTCTGGCTTTTGCCAGCACCTCCTTGTTCGTCCAGGCAGGCTTCCCATGCCCTTTGCTCAGCTCCTGGCTCAATGGCATGGACTGTTCTGGAGCTTGGCAGAGGGGATGCTGGACTATCAAGCAGCTTTCTCGGAGCCCTCTTCCCTCTCGAGCCTTGTCCCATGGGACTCTTCCTCCTGGAGCAGCACACCCTCGTGCACCAGCGAGCTGCAATCTCTTGCTCTACCACACACGTATCTCAGCCACTTGCTGAGAGGAGAGCAATTGCAGCAAAAGCACTTTGGCATCCCCTCGAGAGCCGAGCACCGGTGAAGGCTGAGAGAAGGACCATCGCTGCCGCTTTCACAGCCATCGGGACTGGCACTCACATGCAGACCGCACACATGGCTACCTCCACTTCCCTATCTGTATACAAGCATTTTCGTGAGCCTGCCTCATCTCCTGCGCAGTCTGCCTTTGAGTCTCTCTGCAGACTCCTGGGACGCACCTGAGTCGAGGTGGGATTCAGCTGCCCAAAAGCCCGTGTCTACAGGCATTTGGGTATGCCAGGGCACCACCAGGAATTGCCAAAGGCATCACAAATGGATGCCGGTCCTGGAGCTTAGGCAGCTGAATCCTGCCCTAAACTCTTCTCTGACTGTGGCTGGAGCCGAGCTTCCCACTTCACATGGGGAGGCCACATGTTGGCACCTGGAGGGGAGGTCACTCTCATCGCCGGCTCACCACTACCGGGACTGAGTGCAGAGGAAGCGTGAAAGCTGGGAAAGTTGGGACACCGCCTGGGCCCTGATGTGATCTCCAGCGGGCACAGGCCCCCTTGCTTGCCCCCTCCACAGCTTGAGGCCTCCTGTCCCAGCAGCAACAGGGCATGTTGCAGCCGTGCGGGGAGGCGTGTGCATTGGGGGTTTTCACTGACACAGAGCCAGCTGCTGAAGCCGGCAGCTCCTGCAACACCAAGCCCGGAGACGCAGAGCAAAGGGGGCATGGCGGGAGCCAGCGGCGGTGCCCGGCCCCACCAGCCGCGCTCCCACCCCGCAGACGGGACAATGCCGTGGCGGCGTCGGAGGTGCCGGGCAGCGGGGAGACTCCCCTTTGCGCCCGCGGCCCCCGGCCCACGCCCCGGCGCTGCCCCGCGACCCGGCCGCCGCATCACAATGTGCCACAGTGGCACCCGGGTGGCCACGGCCACCAGCGCCCGCCCGGCCCCAGTGCGGCGCTGTGCCAGTGCGGGGCAGCGGGGAGACGCAGGCTCCCGGCCCAGCGCAGCGGCACTACTCGGCACAGGCGCACCGCTCTTGCCTTGGCGCAGGCCTGACCGGCGCCTGGCGCTGCCCGCCGCGGGGCACGCACGCACCGCAGCCCTCTGCGCGCGCACGGTGCCATGGGACAGGCCAACTGCTGCGGCACCCGGGGCGCTGCCGGCCCCGCTGCCGGCACGCAGGCACAGCCTGGGGACCCTGGCCGCGCGGCTCCTCGCGCCGGCCTCGGGCTCGTGCCCAGGGCAGCCTCCCGGCCCCCGGCACCGCTTGGTGCCTTTGTGTCGCGCAGGAGCCCCCGGCTCCTGCTCAGCGAGCGCGTGCGGGTGACTCGGCACCAGCGGACGAGGGACAGGCACCTCCTGCTCTTCTCCGACGCCATCGCCGTCGCCAGATTCAGGTAAGAAGAGCAACCAGAGCCGTCCTCCCCCCCGCCACCGCCTCTGCCACCTGCCCCCAGGCACCGCTGCTCCCCGCATCTGCTCCCACCAGAGCAGAAAGTGCCTCCTCGGGGCTGCTCTTCCCATTGCTTCCTTCCTCGACAGCACCTCTCGACAAGGAGCAGCAATGCCGCCAAATCCTGCTGCTCACAGCCTCTAGCATCCAGTCGCCCGCAAGGAGGCCTTCCTCCTCTCCTCACTGCCTCGCCCAGGGCTCCATGCCCTTTGCTCCCCACGACCACTTGTGCTCCACGTGGCCTGCAGCCCCCTGCATGGGTGCACCTGCGCTGTGGGCAGGGACAGCCTTGCCCTTTAATTCGGGGAGGTGTGAGCGGAAAGGGGCAGGCTCCGCGTGTTGCCACCCTGACCGGCAGCCCCTGAGCAAGCGCCCGCCAGCACTGCTTTGCAGCAGCGACTTCTCCAGAGTGCCCTGTGTGCGTGCTGGCACGCAGGCTGCTTTCTGCCGCCCGAGCCCCGCGCTGGCTGCCCCGAGCCTCTGCCCCCGGCACACGGCTCTCCCCGGGAGGCCTGCTGCGGCTGCCCCCAGCACACAGCCTCCAAGGCGGTCCCTGCTCTTCCTCCTGGCAGATGTGGTTCCACCTTCCTGCTCAAGCACCGGGTGCCTCTCAGCGACCTCTGGGTGCTGTGCGAGAAGGACGAGGCGGCGTGCGGCTGCGAAGATGAGGAGGACGTTTTTGGCCTCAAATGCGCCAATTCCCTCGTCCTGGTCTGGACCACCAAGGTCTGCGTGGTCACCTTCCGGTGAGTCTTGGGGGCGCGTCCAGGGCTGGGGGGGTGCAGGGCACCGTGCTCGCCTTCAGTCCTCTCCGGGCTTGCTGGGGCTCAGCCCCGGCTGCGGCAGAGAAAGCAGAGGCCCCGCTGCGCTTTCAGACGCACCCACGGGCACCTCCAGGCGTGCACAAGCCACCCGCCACTGCCGCCACGACCCTGCAGCTCTGCTCAGCCCAGCGACACGGTGGGGGGACACCGAGCGGGGGCTCTGCTGCATGGCGGTGTGGAGCGGTGCCAAGCAGGCCAGCTGTGTCTGGGGCCCTGTGCCACTCCCCAGCAGCAGCAGCAGCAGCAGCAGCAGCAGCAGGAGCGGGCTCTGAGGCTGTTTGTCCTTCTCGCTGCAGGTCACAGGAGGTGAAGGAGCGGTGGCTGAACACCATGCTCAGGTGAGCCCTGCCGGGGAACTCAGCCTGCCTGCGGCGGCGTCAAGGCTGCAGGCGGTGCAGAGCTGCCGGGGCAGCTGCCCGCAGCACAGCAGCACGGGAGGTGGGGGAAAGGGACGCCCCCTGCGCGGGGCAGCTCTGGGGCCGAGCGGCAGCAGCTGCTTCGCCTTGGCACGGCAAACGAACAGCAGCGCCCTGGAGCTGGCCCCACAGCTCCTGGCTTGCGTGGATGGGGAGCCCGAGCTGCCGCTGCCCCTTTCCCGACGCAAGAGGCCCGGAGGCAGCGGGGCCGGGGGCGCTGCAGAGCGGTGCTGCCAGCCAGCGCCGCACGAAGCTCTGCTGTGCCAGGGTGGCGTGGGGGTGCGGGGCTGGTGTCGGGGCTGCGAGCAGAGGGGGCTGCCTGTGACCGAGCTCTGCCTTCGTCCCTGCGCTGTGCCCAGGCAAAGCCCAGGAGCCCAGGAGACCCGGCTCAGCCGCCTACCCTGCCTTCGGCTCCTCATCAAGTCCGTCGGCTTCGACGCTCCCGTAAGTGTCCCGGGGGTTTCCGCTGCGCCCCGAGCGCCACGGGGCTTTGGGGAAGGGCCCCCGCCACCAGCTGCTCACGTGGCTTCTCTGCTCTCTTGCCTAGTCGGGGTCGCCGACTGCCCGCAGCGTGGAGGCCTTGACTGCGGCGGAGGTGAGTAGGGGCTGCCTCTGCCCCAGCCCTGGCTGGGTGCTGGCGGGAGGCGTCGGAGTTTCGGGAGGGCACGTGGCAGGGCCCGAAGCCCTGCAGACACCGGTCGGTCGCTGCTGCATGGGGCCATTCCTGCAGCCCAGCATCTCCTCCACAGGAGTGTGACGACCTCGGCTCTTCGCTGCAGCTGCTCACAGCTCTCTGCGTGCCTGAAGCAGCTCCGGAGGCACCCGAGCACACGGGCAGCTCCGCAGGTAGGACGATGCACTGAGCATTGGCACCGAGCAGGGCTGCTGGTGCCAGTTGTGCAGCTGGAGATCGCAAGGCGCCTGGGGCCATGCCGAGGGGGGCAGAGGGCTCGAGACCTTCTGGCAGTGCTTGCCTCCTGCCACACTTCCCAGAAGTTCACAATGACAAGACTCACTGCACAAAAGGCATCGCACGTGCTGAACCTCTGTAGCCCTCTGCTCTTCACAGCGCTGCTCACTAGGGACTGCAGCTGCACTCCCCGGGCAGGATAGTGCCCCCGCGGGCACTTGGCTCTCCTCCTGAACTGCTCCTCACCTCCATAGCTGCTAAGGTTGCCCCTTGCCATGTGCCATGTGCCATGTGCCATGTGCGGGGCTGCGTGCTCCCACCGGGAAAGTGCCCTTTTGGCCCTTCAGAGGCCCAGGAAAAAGGAGCTGACAGCCTCTTTCTCCCCACAGCACACCCAGGTGCTGCTCTGGAGGACGCCTCTGCCCTCCACAGCCCAGAGGCTGAAGCTGCCTGCGGCCCCCCAACCGCTGAGACGCAGCAGCCCAGAGGCAGAAGCCCCAGCGGGAGGCGCAGAAATGCCTCGTGCGTCTCTGCTCCTCCACTGCCTGCTCAGAGCAAGGAGCTCGGCACGCTGCGCAGGAGCCTCTCGGAGGCAGCCCTGTCCTTCCCGGGCCGCTGGCGAGGCTGCAGAAGGCGCCAGAGGGGCACCAGCCGGGCGCCCAGTGTTGCGGATGGTCAGCAACAGCTGGGCATGGAGAAGGGGGCCCTGGAAAAGCCAGCTGCCATGGAGGCGGCACCACTCTCGGCTGCCTCTGCACCCGCACCGTCCTCCAGGTGCTCCCTGGAGAGCTGCCGGGCTGCTTCGCGGGGCCCCTCCATAAGCCTCCTGGGAGCTGCTGCCATTCCCGCTTGCTGCTTGCCGGCGGCGAGAGCTGCGAGAAAGAGAAGGAGACGGAGGAGGAGACAGAGAAGGAAAAGAAGAAGGAGAGAGAGAAGGAGAAAGAGGGAGACAAAGAGAAGGCGAAAGAGAAGGTGAAAGAGAAGGAGAAGGCGAAGGCAAAAGCAAAGGAGAAGGAGAAGAAGAGAGAAAGAAAGAGAAGGAGGAAGAGAAAGGGAAAGGGAAGGAGAAGGAGAAGAAATGGAGAGCAAATAAAGGGAGGAGAAAAGAAAGAAAGAAAAGACATGGAGAGAAAACCAAGAGAGAGAAAAGAAATGGCGTAAAAAGAAATGGAGAGAAAAGAAAGGGAAAGAAAAGGAAGGGGTAGGGCAAGAAAGTGAAGAGAAAAAAGCGGGGAGAAAAAAGGTGTAGAAAGGAAGGGGGAGAGAAAAGTGAGGGCAAAAAAGGGGGAGAAAAGGGAGAAGAAGAAAAGGGAACAAAGAAGATGGAGCTAAGAGAAGAGGAGAAAGAGGAGGGAGAAAAGGAAGAGGGAGAAAAAAGGAAGAGGGAGAAAAAAGGGGGGGGGGAAAGAAAGGGGAGCAAAAGGGTGAAAAAAGGGGCCAAATGAAGGGGTGCTAGAAAAGGGGAGGAAAGGGAGAGGGAGAAAAGGGAGGAAGAAGAGAGGGGGAGAAAAAGAGTGAGAAAAGGGAGAAGAAAAGGAGGGGAAGGGGAAATAAGAAAGAGAGAAGCAAAGGGGGACTAAAAAAGGAGGGTGGAAATGGGAGAGAAAGGGGAACAAAGAGAGGAGGAAGAAAGGGGAGAAAAAAGGAGGGAGATAAGCAAGCGAGGGAAAAAATGGAGAGAGAAGAAGGCGGGAGAAGAAGGGGGAGGTAAGAAAGCGTGAGAAAAGAGGTGTCAGGAAAAAAGGGGGAGAAAAGAGTGAAGAGAAATGGGGAGAAAAAGCAAAGGGAGAAGAAAGGAGGAGAAAAAAGGGGGAAGAAAAATGGGGAGAAAGGAGGGGGAAATAGCAAAAAGGCGGGGAGGGGGGAAGAAATAAAAGGGAGAGAAAAGAAAGGCAGAGCCAAAAATGAGGAGAAAAAAGGGGTGGGAGAGGGGAGCTAAGAAAAGAGGGAAGAAAAGAGGGGAAGCTAAAAGGGGAGAAAAGCGGGGAGAGAGGCAGAGCAAAAAGGGGGGAGAGAAAAAAAGGGGGAAGGAAAAAGGGTAGGAGGAGAGGGGAGAGAAAAAAGGGGGAGCAAGCGTGAGGAGGAAAAAGAGGGAGAGAAAAGGGAAGAGGAGAGGGGAGAGGAAAAAGGAGGAGGGGCAAGGGGGCAAGAAGCGGAGGGGAAAGGCCAAAGGGAGAAGAAAGGGGGAGAAAGAAGGGGGAAGGAAAAGGGGAAGGAAAGAAGGGAAAGGAATAGAAAAAAGGGGGAGAGAAATGGGAGAAATCAAAGGGGTAGAAAAGGAAGGCAGAGCAAAGACGGGGAGAAAAAGGGGGTGGAAAGGAGGAGCTAAGAAAAGAGGGAAGAAAAAAGGGGAAGGAAAAGGGGGAGAGAAAAAGGGGGAGAGAAATGGGAGGAAAAGGGGAGGGAAAAGGGGGAAGAAAGAAGGGGGAGAAAAGCAAGCAGGAGAAAAAGAGGGGGAGAGAGAAAGGAGGAGGAAAGGGTGAGAGAAAAAGGGGGAGCAAAGAAGAGGGGGACCAAAAGCAGGGGAGAAAAGGGGGGAGAAAAAAGGTGGGGAAAAATGGAGAGAAAAGAAAGGAGGGGAGAAAAAGAAGGGAGATAAAAGGTGGAGAAAAAAGGGAGGGAGGGAGGGAGGGAGGAGGGGGAGAGGAAAAGGCGGAGAAGAAAGGGTGAGAAAAGCGGGGAGAGAAAAAGGGGGGAGAAAAAAGGGAGAAAATAAGCGAAGGCAGGAGAAAAATGGGAGACAAAGGGGAGGAAAATGGTGGGAAAGGGGGAGAAAAGAAAAGAGGGAGGAAAAGAGGGGAAGATGAAAGGGGAGGAAAAAGGGGGAGATAAGAAAGCAAGAGAACAAAGGGGGAGAGAAAAAAGAGGTAGAAAAAATGGAGAAAAGAATGGAGAAAAAGGGAGAGAGGAAAAAGGGGGAGAGCAACTGAGGAGAAAAAAGGGGGAGAAGAAAAAGGGGGAGGAAGGGGGAGAAAAGGGGGAGAAGAAAGGGGGGAGAAAGAAGAAAGGGAGAAAAAAGGGAAGAAAGAAGGGGGAAGAAAGAAGGGGGAAAAGAGGGGGGGAGGAAGAGAAAAGGGGGAGAAAAGAAAGGCAGAGCAAAGGTGGGGGGAAAGGGGGGCTGGAAAGGGGGAGATGAGAAAAGAGGGAAGAGCAAAGGGGAAGAGAAGGGAGGACAGGAATGGGAGAAAAAAGGGGGAGAAAAGGTGGAGAGGAAAGGGGGCAGGAAAGCAGGGGGAACAAAAAGGGAGGAGAAAAAGGTGAGGAAAAATGGGGAGAACATCAAAGAAGGGAGAAAAAAAAGGGAGCTAAAAGGGGGAGAAAAACGGGGGGAAGGGGGAGAAAAGAGGGAAGAAAAGGGGAAGAAAAAGTGGGAAGAAGAGAAGGGGGACAAAGATGGGAGAAAAAAGGGGGAAGATGATAAAAGGGGGGGAAGGGAGGAAAAGGGGTGAGAAAAAAAGGGAGGAGAAGGGAAGGGAAAAAAGGGGAAGAAAAAATGGGGAGAAGAACTGGTGAGAAAAGCGGGGAGAAAAGAAACGGGGAGATGAGCAAGGCGGATAAGGGGGGAGATTAGCAAGGGGGAGATAAGGAAGCAGGGAGAAAAAGGAGGGGAAGAGAAGGAGGGGAAGCAAAGGAAGGGGAAGAAAAGCGGGGGAAGAA
This sequence comes from Apteryx mantelli, assembly GCF_036417845.1. Taxonomy (NCBI): domain Eukaryota; kingdom Metazoa; phylum Chordata; class Aves; order Apterygiformes; family Apterygidae; genus Apteryx; species Apteryx mantelli. The sequence continues at coordinate 63,255 of NW_027118569.1, read as the reverse complement.
AAGAAAGGGGCAAAAGAAGAAAGGGAAAAAAAGGACAGGGAAAAGGGAAAGAGAAAAAAGGAAAGACAGAAGGAAAGACAAAAGGGACGAAGGAAAGGAAAGGAAAAAGGAGAAGGTAAAAAGGAACGAAAAAAGGAAAGAACAAAAAGGAAAGGAACCCCTCCCCCCCCCCAACCCCGCCTTTGGCGGCATCCTCATCCCCTTGTAACAGCGGGAAGCCTGCCGGGACGGGCAGTGTGCTTCTACCTGTGGGAACTTGTCTGTGGTTAGCACTGACCTCCCCGTTGAGGGCCCCGGGGAGCCTCGGACCAGGAGCAGGGGGACTTTGGATTTACGCCCGTGTAACTTCACTGCAATAAAGCCCTTTTCCGCAGGACGATTTGACGGCTCCTTGTCTCTCCCTGCAACACTCGGGCGCCAAATGTCCTCCACCGACTTTGGGATGGTTCTGCAGGTGCGGCGGGGCTGTTTGCATGCCCTGGCGTGCACACCGCCCTAGCAGCAGGGCAAGGCACTGAGCAGCGGTAGCACTGCTGCTGCTGCTGCTGCTGCTGCTGCTGCTGTTGTGGGAGAGGGCAAGGGAGATTTGGGGAAGCAATGCCTCTGTGCCAGGGAGTCAAGGGCCACCGCCGAGCGCAGCAGTCCCCAGGGAGGGGCAGAGAGAAGCTGCCGAGAGGCGATGCTGCTCCAGAAGGGGCGTGCGAGAGAAGGAGGCCACGGGCACGGCAGGGCTGCTGCTTCCCGGGTGCGGCTGTTGCCCGGACACCGAGGAAAGGGGCAGGAGAGCACCTGGCCTGGCAGGAGGCGCGAGCGGCAGAAGCCGCATGCTGGCAGGCTGCAGCTAGGGAAGGTGCCCCCTCCGTCGGCCCCTGTCGGCAGGGGCACTCTCCTCGCAAGGCAGCCGAAGGAGAGGGGCCCGCTGCCACTTGCAAAAGGCATTGGCCGTTCTCGGCCATCTGCAGCTCTTCCGTCGCGTGGCGTTCAGCTCTCCCTTGCAGAAACCAGAAGCATTTTGTCCTGCTGGCACGCATGGGCAGGAAGAGACGGCCCATGCCGTTGGTGCAGAGGAAAGACCCAGAGGCCACAGAAGCCTCCAGCTGCCTCTAAGCAGAAACACAAGGATTTCTTTGGCAGGGGCTGACTCACTGCAGTATGGGACTGTGAGCAGCCTGGGGGTGCCAGGAAGAGGACGTGCCCGTTTCCTGGCCTCTAAGCAGCCCAGACAACCCAGGGAGGAGGAGCCCAGGCACTTGCCCAGAGAGGAAGGGGGTCTCTCTTTGGGCCCAAGGGGGTGGCCCAGGGCCGACGGGACAGCGATGCTCAGCAAGCTTAGCCGGCCTCCCAATACTCAGCACACATGGGCCTGAACCTTCCCACTTCCAGCTTCTGGCTAAGAAAAGAGGCCTTGGTCCTCTGGGAGCCTCTTTCCAGGCACTTGCAGCATGCCGAAGGAAAGCAAGAGAGGGGCACCAAACGCAGAGGAGCTCTACGCATCGGTCACAAGCAAGGGCTAGGGGGAAGGAGTTGCCTAAAACTGTGCTCCAGCCCCTCTCAGCTTGCTCTTGCAAGTGCAAGAAGCACCACGGTCGAACAAGACCTAAATGGAAACGCACCCCACAGGAGATGTAGCCCCTCCCTCCTCTCCAGAGAGCCTTTGTCTCCCTCCATCTCTTTCCTTAAGGACTTGCCCTGTCAGTCCACCTGTCCCTTTACACAGGTGACCTCCAGACACGCACTTGGCAGGCCTCCAAAGACTAGAAGCACACAGAAAGCAGAGGGCTTTGCTTTAGTGCGCCACGTTCTGCCTTCAGCTCGGAAAACTGCTTTACCCAGCTACCAGAGCGCCCGACCACAAGCACGGGGCCAGCCCAGCCCTCCTGGCCTCCAAGGCTAAGGCCCCCGAACCACTGTAGCCAACAGGGCAATTCTCTGGGGGCCTTTGCCAAAGCTGCCTTTGGCTCCCTAGCCACAAAGACCAAAAGCCCTTTGACCAACAGCTGCATCAATGGGAGCTGCCTTTGGGCACAGGAGCCAAGTGATGTCGGCGAGGCCCCTCTGCTCCTTGGGCTACTCCGTGACGACTATTGCACCCCATGCTTCGCACATCCCGTTTTCTGTTTAAGTGCCAGGAAGACACTCTAATCATACCAGCATGAGTAAAGCAGAAGAGGCAAGCATTGCCGTGGCAGACAGTGCTGGAATTAAGCCTCCTGCTGGGGCCGCCTGAATGAAGCTCCTGGCGTCTGCATCCTGCGGCTGTTTTAAATCACACGATGCACTCTCTTCTTGCCAACCAAATGCACCTGCCCTGGGGAGGAAGCATGGCTGAGCTGCAAAGGGGAAAAGCTGAGCTCTGGCATTGCCCGGCTCAGCTCGCCCAGCACAGCAGCCTGCCTTTGAGCAGCACGGCACGTCTGGTTTTCTAGGCTTTGCAAGAGCAAAGAGAAGAACAAGGGAGTTCAGAGAATCGCAGAACGGTGGAGGCTGGAAGGCACCATCGGAGACCATGCGCTCCTAGCGCCCTGCTCAAGCAGGCTCACCTAGAGCAGGCTGCCCAGGACCGTGTGCAGACAACTTCTGAATATCCCCAAGGATGGCATCTCCACAAGCCCTCTGAGCAACCCGTGCCAGTGCTCAGGCACCCTCACCGCAAAAGAGTTTTGCGTAGCTTCAGACGGAATTGCCTGTGCAATTTCAGTTTGTGCCCGTTGCCTCTCGTCCTGTCGCTGGGCAACGCTGAAAGAATTCAAGTGCAGGGAGGCTTTGGCCTTCCCAGCCCTAGTGCTGCTTGCTCCAACAATGTCCCTGCGTTCCTCGCAGGTCACCTCTCCCTGCTTCCACCCTCTGCACACTTGCTTCTTCTGTCTGGCTTTTGCCAGCACCTCCTTGTTCGTCCAGGCAGGCTTCCCATGCCCTTTGCTCAGCTCCTGGCTCAATGGCATGGACTGTTCTGGAGCTTGGCAGAGGGGATGCTGGACTATCAAGCAGCTTTCTCGGAGCCCTCTTCCCTCTCGAGCCTTGTCCCATGGGACTCTTCCTCCTGGAGCAGCACACCCTCGTGCACCAGCGAGCTGCAATCTCTTGCTCTACCACACACGTATCTCAGCCACTTGCTGAGAGGAGAGCAATTGCAGCAAAAGCACTTTGGCATCCCCTCGAGAGCCGAGCACCGGTGAAGGCTGAGAGAAGGACCATCGCTGCCGCTTTCACAGCCATCGGGACTGGCACTCACATGCAGACCGCACACATGGCTACCTCCACTTCCCTATCTGTATACAAGCATTTTCGTGAGCCTGCCTCATCTCCTGCGCAGTCTGCCTTTGAGTCTCTCTGCAGACTCCTGGGACGCACCTGAGTCGAGGTGGGATTCAGCTGCCCAAAAGCCCGTGTCTACAGGCATTTGGGTATGCCAGGGCACCACCAGGAATTGCCAAAGGCATCACAAATGGATGCCGGTCCTGGAGCTTAGGCAGCTGAATCCTGCCCTAAACTCTTCTCTGACTGTGGCTGGAGCCGAGCTTCCCACTTCACATGGGGAGGCCACATGTTGGCACCTGGAGGGGAGGTCACTCTCATCGCCGGCTCACCACTACCGGGACTGAGTGCAGAGGAAGCGTGAAAGCTGGGAAAGTTGGGACACCGCCTGGGCCCTGATGTGATCTCCAGCGGGCACAGGCCCCCTTGCTTGCCCCCTCCACAGCTTGAGGCCTCCTGTCCCAGCAGCAACAGGGCATGTTGCAGCCGTGCGGGGAGGCGTGTGCATTGGGGGTTTTCACTGACACAGAGCCAGCTGCTGAAGCCGGCAGCTCCTGCAACACCAAGCCCGGAGACGCAGAGCAAAGGGGGCATGGCGGGAGCCAGCGGCGGTGCCCGGCCCCACCAGCCGCGCTCCCACCCCGCAGACGGGACAATGCCGTGGCGGCGTCGGAGGTGCCGGGCAGCGGGGAGACTCCCCTTTGCGCCCGCGGCCCCCGGCCCACGCCCCGGCGCTGCCCCGCGACCCGGCCGCCGCATCACAATGTGCCACAGTGGCACCCGGGTGGCCACGGCCACCAGCGCCCGCCCGGCCCCAGTGCGGCGCTGTGCCAGTGCGGGGCAGCGGGGAGACGCAGGCTCCCGGCCCAGCGCAGCGGCACTACTCGGCACAGGCGCACCGCTCTTGCCTTGGCGCAGGCCTGACCGGCGCCTGGCGCTGCCCGCCGCGGGGCACGCACGCACCGCAGCCCTCTGCGCGCGCACGGTGCCATGGGACAGGCCAACTGCTGCGGCACCCGGGGCGCTGCCGGCCCCGCTGCCGGCACGCAGGCACAGCCTGGGGACCCTGGCCGCGCGGCTCCTCGCGCCGGCCTCGGGCTCGTGCCCAGGGGAGCCTCCCGGCCCCCGGCACCGCTTGGTGCCTTTGTGTCGCGCAGGAGCCCCCGGCTCCTGCTCAGCGAGCGCGTGCGGGTGACTCGGCACCAGCGGACGAGGGACAGGCACCTCCTGCTCTTCTCCGACGCCATCGCCGTCGCCAGATTCAGGTAAGAAGAGCAACCAGAGCCGTCCTCCCCCCCGCCACCGCCTCTGCCACCTGCCCCCAGGCACCGCTGCTCCCCGCATCTGCTCCCACCAGAGCAGAAAGTGCCTCCTCGGGGCTGCTCTTCCCATTGCTTCCTTCCTCGACAGCACCTCTCGACAAGGAGCAGCAATGCCGCCAAATCCTGCTGCTCACAGCCTCTAGCATCCAGTCGCCCGCAAGGAGGCCTTCCTCCTCTCCTCACTGCCTCGCCCAGGGCTCCATGCCCTTTGCTCCCCACGACCACTTGTGCTCCACGTGGCCTGCAGCCCCCTGCATGGGTGCACCTGCGCTGTGGGCAGGGACAGCCTTGCCCTTTAATTCGGGGAGGTGTGAGCGGAAAGGGGCAGGCTCCGCGTGTTGCCACCCTGACCGGCAGCCCCTGAGCAAGCGCCCGCCAGCACTGCTTTGCAGCAGCGACTTCTCCAGAGTGCCCTGTGTGCGTGCTGGCACGCAGGCTGCTTTCTGCCGCCCGAGCCCCGCGCTGGCTGCCCCGAGCCTCTGCCCCCGGCACACGGCTCTCCCCGGGAGGCCTGCTGCGGCTGCCCCCAGCACACAGCCTCCAAGGCGGTCCCTGCTCTTCCTCCTGGCAGATGTGGTTCCACCTTCCTGCTCAAGCACCGGGTGCCTCTCAGCGACCTCTGGGTGCTGTGCGAGAAGGACGAGGCGGCGTGCGGCTGCGAAGATGAGGAGGACGTTTTTGGCCTCAAATGCGCCAATTCCCTCGTCCTGGTCTGGACCACCAAGGTCTGCGTGGTCACCTTCCGGTGAGTCTTGGGGGCGCGTCCAGGGCTGGGGGGGTGCAGGGCACCGTGCTCGCCTTCAGTCCTCTCCGGGCTTGCTGGGGCTCAGCCCCGGCTGCGGCAGAGAAAGCAGAGGCCCCGCTGCGCTTTCAGACGCACCCACGGGCACCTCCAGGCGTGCACAAGCCACCCGCCACTGCCGCCACGACCCTGCAGCTCTGCTCAGCCCAGCGACACGGTGGGGGGACACCGAGCGGGGGCTCTGCTGCATGGCGGTGTGGAGCGGTGCCAAGCAGGCCAGCTGTGTCTGGGGCCCTGTGCCACTCCCCAGCAGCAGCAGCAGCAGCAGCAGCAGCAGCAGCAGCAGCAGCAGCAGCAGCAGGAGCGGGCTCTGAGGCTGTTTGTCCTTCTCGCTGCAGGTCACAGGAGGTGAAGGAGCGGTGGCTGAACACCATGCTCAGGTGAGCCCTGCCGGGGAACTCAGCCTGCCTGCGGCGGCGTCAAGGCTGCAGGCGGTGCAGAGCTGCCGGGGCAGCTGCCCGCAGCACAGCAGCACGGGAGGTGGGGGAAAGGGACGCCCCCTGCGCGGGGCAGCTCTGGGGCCGAGCGGCAGCAGCTGCTTCGCCTTGGCACGGCAAACGAACAGCAGCGCCCTGGAGCTGGCCCCACAGCTCCTGGCTTGCGTGGATGGGGAGCCCGAGCTGCCGCTGCCCCTTTCCCGACGCAAGAGGCCCGGAGGCAGCGGGGCCGGGGGCGCTGCAGAGCGGTGCTGCCAGCCAGCGCCGCACGAAGCTCTGCTGTGCCAGGGTGGCGTGGGGGTGTGGGGCTGGTGTCGGGGCTGCGAGCAGAGGGGGCTGCCTGTGACCGAGCTCTGCCTTCGTCCCTGCGCTGTGCCCAGGCAAAGCCCAGGAGCCCAGGAGACCCGGCTCAGCCGCCTGCCCTGCCTTCGGCTCCTCATCAAGTCTGTCGGCTTCGACGCTCCCGTAAGTGTCCCGGGGGTTTCCGCTGCGCCCCGAGCGCCACGGGGCTTTGGGGAAGGGCCCCCGCCACCAGCTGCTCACGTGGCTTCTCTGCTCTCTTGCCTAGTCGGGGTCGCCGACTGCCCGCAGCGTGGAGGCCTTGACTGCGGCGGAGGTGAGTAGGGGCTGCCTCTGCCCCAGCCCTGGCTGGGTGCTGGCGGGAGGCGTCGGAGTTTCGGGAGGGCACGTGGCAGGGCCCGAAGCCCTGCAGACACCGTTTGGTCGCTGCTGCATGGGGCCATTCCTGCAGCCCAGCATCTCCTCCACAGGAGTGTGACGACCTCGGCTCTTCGCTGCAGCTGCTCACAGCTCTCTGCGTGCCTGAAGCAGCTCCGGAGGCACCCGAGCACACGGGCAGCTCCGCAGGTAGGACGATGCACTGAGCATTGGCACCGAGCAGGGCTGCTGGTGCCAGTTGTGCAGCTGGAGATCGCAAGGCGCCTGGGGCCATGCCGAGGGGGGCAGAGGGCTCGAGACCTTCTGGCAGTGCTTGCCTCCTGCCACACTTCCCAGAAGTTCACAATGACAAGACTCACTGCACAAAAGGCATCGCACGTGCTGAACCTCTGTAGCCCTCTGCTCTTCACAGCGCTGCTCACTAGGGACTGCAGCTGCACTCCCCGGGCAGGATAGTGCCCCCGCGGGCACTTGGCTCTCCTCCTGAACTGCTCCTCACCTCCATAGCTGCTAAGGTTGCCCCTTGCCATGTGCCATGTGCCATGTGCCATGTGCCATGTGCCATGTGCGGGGCTGCGTGCTCCCACCGGGAAAGTGCCCTTTTGGCCCTTCAGAGGCCCAGGAAAAAGGAGCTGACAGCCTCTTTCTCCCCACAGCACACCCAGGTGCTGCTCTGGAGGACGCCTCTGCCCTCCACAGCCCAGAGGCTGAAGCTGCCTGCGGCCCCCCAACCGCTGAGACGCAGCAGCCCAGAGGCAGAAGCCCCAGCGGGAGGCGCAGAAATGCCTCGTGCGTCTCTGCTCCTCCACTGCCTGCTCAGAGCAAGGAGCTCGGCACGCTGCGCAGGAGCCTCTCGGAGGCAGCCCTGTCCTTCCCGGGCCGCTGGCGAGGCTGCAGAAGGCGCCAGAGGGGCACCAGCCGGGCGCCCAGTGTTGCGGATGGTCAGCAACAGCTGGGCATGGAGAAGGGGGCCCTGGAAAAGCCAGCTGCCATGGAGGCGGCACCACTCTCGGCTGCCTCTGCACCCGCACCGTCCTCCAGGTGCTCCCTGGAGAGCTGCCGGGCTGCTTCGCGGGGCCCCTCCATAAGCCTCCTGGGAGCTGCTGCCATTCCCGCTTGCTGCTTGCCGGCGGCGAGAGCTGCGAGAAAGAGAAGGAGACGGAGGAGGAGACAGAGAAGGAAAAGAAGAAGGAGAGAGAGAAGGAGAAAGAGGGAGACAAAGAGAAGGCGAAAGAGAAGGCGAAAGAGAAGGAGAAGGCGAAGGCAAAAGCAAAGGAGAAGGAGAAGAAGAGAGAAAGAAAGAGAAGGAGGAAGAGAAAGGGAAAGGGAAGGAGAAGGAGAAGAAATGGAGAGCAAATAAAGGGAGGAGAAAAGAAAGAAAGAAAAGACATGGAGAGAAAACCAAGAGAGAGAAAAGAAATGGCGTAAAAAGAAATGGAGAGAAAAGAAAGGGAAAGAAAAGGAAGGGGTAGGGCAAGAAAGTGAAGAGAAAAAAGCGGGGAGAAAAAAGGTGTAGAAAGGAAGGGGGAGAGAAAAGTGAGGGCAAAAAAGGGGGAGAAAAGGGAGAAGAAGAAAAGGGAGCAAAGAAGATGGAGCTAAGAGAAGAGGAGAAAGAGGAGGGAGAAAAGGAAGAGGGAGAAAAAAGGAAGAGGGAGAAAAAAGGGGGGGGGAAAGAAAGGGGAGCAAAAGGGTGAAAAAAGGGGCCAAATGAAGGGGTGCTAGAAAAGGGGAGGAAAGGGAGAGGGAGAAAAGGGAGGAAGAAGAGAGGGGGAGAAAAAGAGTGAGAAAAGGGAGAAGAAAAGGAGGGGAAGGGGAAATAAGAAAGAGAGAAGCAAAGGGGGACTAAAAAAGGAGGGTGGAAATGGGAGAGAAAGGGGAACAAAGAGAGGAGGAAGAAAGGGGAGAAAAAAGGAGGGAGATAAGCAAGCGAGGGAAAAAATGGAGAGAGAAGAAGGCGGGAGAAGAAGGGGGAGGTAAGAAAGCGTGAGAAAAGAGGTGTCAGGAAAAAAGGGGGAGAAAAGAGTGAAGAGAAATGGGGAGAAAAAGCAAAGGGAGAAGAAAGGAGGAGAAAAAAGGGGGAAGAAAAATGGGGAGAAAGGAGGGGGAAATAGCAAAAAGGCGGGGAGGGGGGAAGAAATAAAAGGGAGAGAAAAGAAAGGCAGAGCCAAAAATGAGGAGAAAAAAGGGGTGGGAGAGGGGAGCTAAGAAAAGAGGGAAGAAAAGAGGGGAAGCTAAAAGGGGAGAAAAGCGGGGAGAGAGGCAGAGCAAAAAGGGGGGAGAGAAAAAAAGGGGGAAGGAAAAAGGGTAGGAGGAGAGGGGAGAGAAAAAAGGGGGAGCAAGCGTGAGGAGGAAAAAGAGGGAGAGAAAAGGGAAGAGGAGAGGGGAGAGGAAAAAGGAGGAGGGGCAAGGGGGCAAGAAGCGGAGGGGAAAGGCCAAAGGGAGAAGAAAGGGGGAGAAAGAAGGGGGAAGGAAAAGGGGAAGGAAAGAAGGGAAAGGAATAGAAAAAAGGGGGAGAGAAATGGGAGAAATCAAAGGGGTAGAAAAGGAAGGCAGAGCAAAGACGGGGAGAAAAAGGGGGTGGAAAGGAGGAGCTAAGAAAAGAGGGAAGAAAAAAGGGGAAGGAAAAGGGGGAGAGAAAAAGGGGGAGAGAAATGGGAGGAAAAGGGGAGGGAAAAGGGGGAAGAAAGAAGGGGGAGAAAAGCAAGCAGGAGAAAAAGAGGGGGAGAGAGAAAGGAGGAGGAAAGGGTGAGAGAAAAAGGGGGAGCAAAGAAGAGGGGGACCAAAAGCAGGGGAGAAAAGGGGGGAGAAAAAAGGTGGGGAAAAATGGAGAGAAAAGAAAGGAGGGGAGAAAAAGAAGGGAGATAAAAGGTGGAGAAAAAAGGGAGGGAGGGAGGGAGGGAGGAGGGGGAGAGGAAAAGGCGGAGAAGAAAGGGTGAGAAAAGCGGGGAGAGAAAAAGGGGGGAGAAAAAAGGGAGAAAATAAGCGAAGGCAGGAGAAAAATGGGAGACAAAGGGGAGGAAAATGGTGGGAAAGGGGGAGAAAAGAAAAGAGGGAGGAAAAGAGGGGAAGATGAAAGGGGAGGAAAAAGGGGGAGATAAGAAAGCAAGAGAACAAAGGGGGAGAGAAAAAAGAGGTAGAAAAAATGGAGAAAAGAATGGAGAAAAAGGGAGAGAGGAAAAAGGGGGAGAGCAACTGAGGAGAAAAAAGGGGGAGAAGAAAAAGGGGGAGGAAGGGGGAGAAAAGGGGGAGAAGAAAGGGGGGAGAAAGAAGAAAGGGAGAAAAAAGGGAAGAAAGAAGGGGGAAGAAAGAAGGGGGAAAAGAGGGGGGGAGGAAGAGAAAAGGGGGAGAAAAGAAAGGCAGAGCAAAGGTGGGGGGAAAGGGGGGCTGGAAAGGGGGAGATGAGAAAAGAGGGAAGAGCAAAGGGGAAGAGAAGGGAGGACAGGAATGGGAGAAAAAAGGGGGAGAAAAGGTGGAGAGGAAAGGGGGCAGGAAAGCAGGGGGAACAAAAAGGGAGGAGAAAAAGGTGAGGAAAAATGGGGAGAACATCAAAGAAGGGAGAAAAAAAAGGGAGCTAAAAGGGGGAGAAAAACGGGGGGAAGGGGGAGAAAAGAGGGAAGAAAAGGGGAAGAAAAAGTGGGAAGAAGAGAAGGGGGACAAAGATGGGAGAAAAAAGGGGGAAGATGATAAAAGGGGGGGAAGGGAGGAAAGGTGAGAAAAAAAGGGAGGAGAAGGGAAGGGAAAAAAGGGGAAGAAAAAATGGGGAGAAGAACTGGTGAGAAAAGCGGGGAGAAAAGAAACGGGGAGATGAGCAAGGCGGATAAGGGGGGAGATTAGCAAGGGGGAGATAAGGAAGCAGGGAGAAAAAGGAGGGGAAGAGAAGGAGGGGAAGCAAAGGAAGGGGAAGAAAAGCGGGGGAAGAAAAGAAAGGGGCAAAAGAAGAAAGGGAAAAAAAGGACAGGGAAAAGGGAAAGAGAAAAAAGGAAAGACAGAAGGAAAGACAAAAGGGACGAAGGAAAGGAAAGGAAAAAGGAGAAGGTAAAAAGGAACGAAAAAAGGAAAGAACAAAAAGGAAAGGAACCCCTCCCCCCCCCAACCCCGCCTTTGGCGGCATCCTCATCCCCTTGTAACAGCGGGAAGCCTGCCGGGACGGGCAGTGTGCTTCTACCTGTGGGAACTTGTCTGTGGTTAGCACTGACCTCCCCGTTGAGGGCCCCGGGGAGCCTCGGACCAGGAGCAGGGGGACTTTGGATTTACGCCCGTGTAACTTCACTGCAATAAAGCCCTTTTCCGCAGGACGATTTGACGGCTCCTTGTCTCTCCCTGCAACACTCGGGCGCCAAATGTCCTCCACCGACTTTGGGATGGTTCTGCAGGTGCGGCGGGGCTGTTTGCATGCCCTGGCGTGCACACCGCCCTAGCAGCAGGGCAAGGCACTGAGCAGCGGTAGCACTGCTGCTGCTGCTGCTGCTGCTGCTGCTGCTGCTGTTGTGGGAGAGGGCAAGGGAGATTTGGGGAAGCAATGCCTCTGTGCCAGGGAGTCAAGGGCCACCGCCGAGCGCAGCAGTCCCCAGGGAGGGGCAGAGAGAAGCTGCCGAGAGGCGATGCTGCTCCAGAAGGGGCGTGCGAGAGAAGGAGGCCACGGGCACGGCAGGGCTGCTGCTTCCCGGGTGCGGCTGTTGCCCGGACACCGAGGAAAGGGGCAGGAGAGCACCTGGCCTGGCAGGAGGCGCGAGCGGCAGAAGCCGCATGCTGGCAGGCTGCAGCTAGGGAAGGTGCCCCCTCCGTCGGCCCCTGTCGGCAGGGGCACTCTCCTCGCAAGGCAGCCGAAGGAGAGGGGCCCGCTGCCACTTGCAAAAGGCATTGGCCGTTCTCGGCCATCTGCAGCTCTTCCGTCGCGTGGCGTTCAGCTCTCCCCTGCAGAAACCAGAAGCATTTTGTCCTGCTGGCACGCATGGGCAGGAAGAGACGGCCCATGCCGTTGGTGCAGAGGAAAGACCCAGAGGCCACAGAAGCCTCCAGCTGCCTCTAAGCAGAAACACAAGGATTTCTTTGGCAGGGGCTGACTCACTGCAGTATGGGACTGTGAGCAGCCTGGGGGTGCCAGGAAGAGGACGTGCCCGTTTCCTGGCCTCTAAGCAGCCCAGACAACCCAGGGAGGAGGAGCCCAGGCACTTGCCCAGAGAGGAAGGGGGTCTCTCTTTGGGCCCAAGGGGGTGGCCCAGGGCCGACGGGACAGCGATGCTCAGCAAGCTTAGCTGGCCTCCCAATACTCAGCACACATGGGCCTGAACCTTCCCACTTCCAGCTTCTGGCTAAGAAAAGAGGCCTTGGTCCTCTGGGAGCCTCTTTCCAGGCACTTGCAGCATGCCGAAGGAAAGCAAGAGAGGGGCACCAAACGCAGAGGAGCTCTACGCATCGGTCACAAGCAAGGGCTAGGGGGAAGGAGTTGCCTAAAACTGTGCTCCAGCCCCTCTCAGCTTGCTCTTGCAAGTGCAAGAAGCACCACGGTCGAACAAGACCTAAATGGAAACGCACCCCACAGGAGATGTAGCCCCTCCCTCCTCTCCAGAGAGCCTTTGTCTCCCTCCATCTCTTTCCTTAAGGACTTGCCCTGTCAGTCCACCTGTCCCTTTACACAGGTGACCTCCAGACACGCACTTGGCAGGCCTCCAAAGACTAGAAGCACACAGAAAGCAGAGGGCTTTGCTTTAGTGCGCCACGTTCTGCCTTCAGCTCGGAAAACTGCTTTACCCAGCTACCAGAGCGCCCGACCACAAGCACGGGGCCAGCCCAGCCCTCCTGGCCTCCAAGGCTAAGGCCCCCGAACCACTGTAGCCAACAGGGCAATTCTCTGGGGGCCTTTGCCAAAGCTGCCTTTGGCTCCCTAGCCACAAAGACCAAAAGCCCTTTGACCAACAGCTGCATCAATGGGAGCTGCCTTTGGGCACAGGAGCCAAGTGATGTCGGCGAGGCCCCTCTGCTCCTTGGGCTACTCCGTGACGACTATTGCACCCCATGCTTCGCACATCCCGTTTTCTGTTTAAGTGCCAGGAAGACACTCTAATCATACCAGCATGAGTAAAGCAGAAGAGGCAAGCATTGCCGTGGCAGACAGTGCTGGAATTAAGCCTCCTGCTGGGGCCGCCTGAATGAAGCTCCTGGCGTCTGCATCCTGCGGCTGTTTTAAATCACACGATGCACTCTCTTCTTGCCAACCAAATGCACCTGCCCTGGGGAGGAAGCATGGCTGAGCTGCAAAGGGGAAAAGCTGAGCTCTGGCATTGCCCGGCTCAGCTCGCCCAGCACAGCAGCCTGCCTTTGAGCAGCACGGCACGTCTGGTTTTCTAGGCTTTGCAAGAGCAAAGAGAAGAACAAGGGAGTTCAGAGAATCGCAGAACGGTGGAGGCTGGAAGGCACCGTCAGAGACCATGCGCTCCTAGCGCCCTGCTCAAGCAGGCTCACCTAGAGCAGGCTGCCCAGGACCGTGTGCAGACAACTTCTGAATATCCCCAAGGATGGCGTCTCCACAAGCCCTCTGAGCAACCCGTGCCAGTGCTCAGGCACCCTCACCGCAAAAGAGTTTTGCGTAGCTTCAGACGGAATTGCCTGTGCAATTTCAGTTTGTGCCCGTTGCCTCTCGTCCTGTCGCTGGGCAACGCTGAAAGAATTCAAGTGCAGGGAGGCTTTGGCCTTCCCAGCCCTAGTGCTGCTTGCTCCAACAATGTCCCTGCGTTCCTCGCAGGTCACCTCTCCCTGCTTCCACCCTCTGCACACTTGCTTCTTCTGTCTGGCTTTTGCCAGCACCTCCTTGTTCGTCCAGGCAGGCTTCCCATGCCCTTTGCTCAGCTCCTGGCTCAATGGCATGGACTGTTCTGGAGCTTGGCAGAGGGGATGCTGGACTATCAAGCAGCTTTCTCGGAGCCCTCTTCCCTCTCGAGCCTTGTCCCATGGGACTCTTCCTCCTGGAGCAGCACACCCTCGTGCACCAGCGAGCTGCAATCTCTTGCTCTACCACACACGTATCTCAGCCACTTGCTGAGAGGAGAGCAATTGCAGCAAAAGCACTTTGGCATCCCCTCGAGAGCCGAGCACCGGTGAAGGCTGAGAGAAGGACCATCGCTGCCGCTTTCACAGCCATCGGGACTGGCACTCACATGCAGACCGCACACATGGCTACCTCCACTTCCCTATCTGTATACAAGCATTTTCGTGAGCCTGCCTCATCTCCTGCGCAGTCTGCCTTTGAGTCTCTCTGCAGACTCCTGGGACGCACCTGAGTCGAGGTGGGATTCAGCTGCCCAAAAGCCCGTGTCTACAGGCATTTGGGTATGCCAGGGCACCACCAGGAATTGCCAAAGGCATCACAAATGGATGCCGGTCCTGGAGCTTAGGCAGCTGAATCCTGCCCTAAACTCTTCTCTGACTGTGGCTGGAGCCGAGCTTCCCACTTCACATGGGGAGGCCACATGTTGGCACCTGGAGGGGAGGTCACTCTCATCGCCGGCTCACCACTACCGGGACTGAGTGCAGAGGAAGCGTGAAAGCTGGGAAAGTTGGGACACCGCCTGGGCCCTGATGTGATCTCCAGCGGGCACAGGCCCCCTTGCTTGCCCCCTCCACAGCTTGAGGCCTCCTGTCCCAGCAGCAACAGGGCATGTTGCAGCCGTGCGGGGAGGCGTGTGCATTGGGGGTTTTCACTGACACAGAGCCAGCTGCTGAAGCCGGCAGCTCCTGCAACACCAAGCCCGGAGACGCAGAGCAAAGGGGGCATGGCGGGAGCCAGCGGCGGTGCCCGGCCCCACCAGCCGCGCTCCCACCCCGCAGACGGGACAATGCCGTGGCGGCGTCGGAGGTGCCGGGCAGCGGGGAGACTCCCCTTTGCGCCCGCGGCCCCCGGCCCACGCCCCGGCGCTGCCCCGCGACCCGGCCGCCGCATCACAATGTGCCACAGTGGCACCCGGGTGGCCATGGCCACCAGCGCCCGCCCGGCCCCAGTGCGGCGCTGTGCCAGTGCGGGGCAGCGGGGAGACGCAGGCTCCCGGCCCAGCGCAGCGGCACTACTCGGCACAGGCGCACCGCTCTTGCCTTGGCGCAGGCCTGACCGGCGCCTGGCGCTGCCCGCCGCGGGGCACGCACGCACCGCAGCCCTCTGCGCGCGCACGGTGCCATGGGACAGGCCAACTGCTGCGGCACCCGGGGCGCTGCCGGCCCCGCTGCCGGCACGCAGGCACAGCCTGGGGACCCTGGCCGCGCGGCTCCTCGCGCCGGCCTCGGGCTCGTGCCCAGGGGAGCCTCCCGGCCCCCGGCACCGCTTGGTGCCTTTGTGTCGCGCAGGAGCCCCCGGCTCCTGCTCAGCGAGCGCGTGCGGGTGACTCGGCACCAGCGGACGAGGGACAGGCACCTCCTGCTCTTCTCCGACGCCATCGCCGTCGCCAGATTCAGGTAAGAAGAGCAACCAGAGCCGTCCTCCCCCCCGCCACCGCCTCTGCCACCTGCCCCCAGGCACCGCTGCTCCCCGCATCTGCTCCCACCAGAGCAGAAAGTGCCTCCTCGGGGCTGCTCTTCCCATTGCTTCCTTCCTCGACAGCACCTCTCGACAAGGAGCAGCAATGCCGCCAAATCCTGCTGCTCACAGCCTCTAGCATCCAGTCGCCCGCAAGGAGGCCTTCCTCCTCTCCTCACTGCCTCGCCCAGGGCTCCATGCCCTTTGCTCCCCACGACCACTTGTGCTCCACGTGGCCTGCAGCCCCCTGCATGGGTGCACCTGCGCTGTGGGCAGGGACAGCCTTGCCCTTTAATTCGGGGAGGTGTGAGCGGAAAGGGGCAGGCTCCGCGTGTTGCCACCCTGACCGGCAGCCCCTGAGCAAGCGCCCGCCAGCACTGCTTTGCAGCAGCGACTTCTCCAGAGTGCCCTGTGTGCGTGCTGGCACGCAGGCTGCTTTCTGCCGCCCGAGCCCCGCGCTGGCTGCCCCGAGCCTCTGCCCCCGGCACACGGCTCTCCCCGGGAGGCCTGCTGCGGCTGCCCCCAGCACACAGCCTCCAAGGCGGTCCCTGCTCTTCCTCCTGGCAGATGTGGTTCCACCTTCCTGCTCAAGCACCGGGTGCCTCTCAGCGACCTCTGGGTGCTGTGCGAGAAGGACGAGGCGGCGTGCGGCTGCGAAGATGAGGAGGACGTTTTTGGCCTCAAATGCGCCAATTCCCTCGTCCTGGTCTGGACCACCAAGGTCTGCGTGGTCACCTTCCGGTGAGTCTTGGGGGCGCGTCCAGGGCTGGGGGGGTGCAGGGCACCGTGCTCGCCTTCAGTCCTCTCCGGGCTTGCTGGGGCTCAGCCCCGGCTGCGG
Source organism: Apteryx mantelli (assembly GCF_036417845.1). Taxonomy (NCBI): domain Eukaryota; kingdom Metazoa; phylum Chordata; class Aves; order Apterygiformes; family Apterygidae; genus Apteryx; species Apteryx mantelli. The sequence continues at coordinate 47,420 of NW_027118569.1, read as the reverse complement.
CAGAGAAAGCAGAGGCCCCGCTGCGCTTTCAGACGCACCCACGGGCACCTCCAGGCGTGCACAAGCCACCCGCCACTGCCGCCACGACCCTGCAGCTCTGCTCAGCCCAGCGACACGGTGGGGGGACACCGAGCGGGGGCTCTGCTGCATGGCGGTGTGGAGCGGTGCCAAGCAGGCCAGCTGTGTCTGGGGCCCTGTGCCACTCCCCAGCAGCAGCAGCAGCAGCAGCAGCAGCAGCAGCAGCAGCAGCAGCAGCAGCAGGAGCGGGCTCTGAGGCTGTTTGTCCTTCTCGCTGCAGGTCACAGGAGGTGAAGGAGCGGTGGCTGAACACCATGCTCAGGTGAGCCCTGCCGGGGAACTCAGCCTGCCTGCGGCGGCGTCAAGGCTGCAGGCGGTGCAGAGCTGCCGGGGCAGCTGCCCGCAGCACAGCAGCACGGGAGGTGGGGGAAAGGGACGCCCCCTGCGCGGGGCAGCTCTGGGGCCGAGCGGCAGCAGCTGCTTCGCCTTGGCACGGCAAACGAACAGCAGCGCCCTGGAGCTGGCCCCACAGCTCCTGGCTTGCGTGGATGGGGAGCCCGAGCTGCCGCTGCCCCTTTCCCGACGCAAGAGGCCCGGAGGCAGCGGGGCCGGGGGCGCTGCAGAGCGGTGCTGCCAGCCAGCGCCGCACGAAGCTCTGCTGTGCCAGGGTGGCGTGGGGGTGTGGGGCTGGTGTCGGGGCTGCGAGCAGAGGGGGCTGCCTGTGACCGAGCTCTGCCTTCGTCCCTGCGCTGTGCCCAGGCAAAGCCCAGGAGCCCAGGAGACCCGGCTCAGCCGCCTGCCCTGCCTTCGGCTCCTCATCAAGTCTGTCGGCTTCGACGCTCCCGTAAGTGTCCCGGGGGTTTCCGCTGCGCCCCGAGCGCCACGGGGCTTTGGGGAAGGGCCCCCGCCACCAGCTGCTCACGTGGCTTCTCTGCTCTCTTGCCTAGTCGGGGTCGCCGACTGCCCGCAGCGTGGAGGCCTTGACTGCGGCGGAGGTGAGTAGGGGCTGCCTCTGCCCCAGCCCTGGCTGGGTGCTGGCGGGAGGCGTCGGAGTTTCGGGAGGGCACGTGGCAGGGCCCGAAGCCCTGCAGACACCGTTTGGTCGCTGCTGCATGGGGCCATTCCTGCAGCCCAGCATCTCCTCCACAGGAGTGTGACGACCTCGGCTCTTCGCTGCAGCTGCTCACAGCTCTCTGCGTGCCTGAAGCAGCTCCGGAGGCACCCGAGCACACGGGCAGCTCCGCAGGTAGGACGATGCACTGAGCATTGGCACCGAGCAGGGCTGCTGGTGCCAGTTGTGCAGCTGGAGATCGCAAGGCGCCTGGGGCCATGCCGAGGGGGGCAGAGGGCTCGAGACCTTCTGGCAGTGCTTGCCTCCTGCCACACTTCCCAGAAGTTCACAATGACAAGACTCACTGCACAAAAGGCATCGCACGTGCTGAACCTCTGTAGCCCTCTGCTCTTCACAGCGCTGCTCACTAGGGACTGCAGCTGCACTCCCCGGGCAGGATAGTGCCCCCGCGGGCACTTGGCTCTCCTCCTGAACTGCTCCTCACCTCCATAGCTGCTAAGGTTGCCCCTTGCCATGTGCCATGTGCCATGTGCCATGTGCCATGTGCCATGTGCGGGGCTGCGTGCTCCCACCGGGAAAGTGCCCTTTTGGCCCTTCAGAGGCCCAGGAAAAAGGAGCTGACAGCCTCTTTCTCCCCACAGCACACCCAGGTGCTGCTCTGGAGGACGCCTCTGCCCTCCACAGCCCAGAGGCTGAAGCTGCCTGCGGCCCCCCAACCGCTGAGACGCAGCAGCCCAGAGGCAGAAGCCCCAGCGGGAGGCGCAGAAATGCCTCGTGCGTCTCTGCTCCTCCACTGCCTGCTCAGAGCAAGGAGCTCGGCACGCTGCGCAGGAGCCTCTCGGAGGCAGCCCTGTCCTTCCCGGGCCGCTGGCGAGGCTGCAGAAGGCGCCAGAGGGGCACCAGCCGGGCGCCCAGTGTTGCGGATGGTCAGCAACAGCTGGGCATGGAGAAGGGGGCCCTGGAAAAGCCAGCTGCCATGGAGGCGGCACCACTCTCGGCTGCCTCTGCACCCGCACCGTCCTCCAGGTGCTCCCTGGAGAGCTGCCGGGCTGCTTCGCGGGGCCCCTCCATAAGCCTCCTGGGAGCTGCTGCCATTCCCGCTTGCTGCTTGCCGGCGGCGAGAGCTGCGAGAAAGAGAAGGAGACGGAGGAGGAGACAGAGAAGGAAAAGAAGAAGGAGAGAGAGAAGGAGAAAGAGGGAGACAAAGAGAAGGCGAAAGAGAAGGCGAAAGAGAAGGAGAAGGCGAAGGCAAAAGCAAAGGAGAAGGAGAAGAAGAGAGAAAGAAAGAGAAGGAGGAAGAGAAAGGGAAAGGGAAGGAGAAGGAGAAGAAATGGAGAGCAAATAAAGGGAGGAGAAAAGAAAGAAAGAAAAGACATGGAGAGAAAACCAAGAGAGAGAAAAGAAATGGCGTAAAAAGAAATGGAGAGAAAAGAAAGGGAAAGAAAAGGAAGGGGTAGGGCAAGAAAGTGAAGAGAAAAAAGCGGGGAGAAAAAAGGTGTAGAAAGGAAGGGGGAGAGAAAAGTGAGGGCAAAAAAGGGGGAGAAAAGGGAGAAGAAGAAAAGGGAGCAAAGAAGATGGAGCTAAGAGAAGAGGAGAAAGAGGAGGGAGAAAAGGAAGAGGGAGAAAAAAGGAAGAGGGAGAAAAAAGGGGGGGGGGAAAGAAAGGGGAGCAAAAGGGTGAAAAAAGGGGCCAAATGAAGGGGTGCTAGAAAAGGGGAGGAAAGGGAGAGGGAGAAAAGGGAGGAAGAAGAGAGGGGGAGAAAAAGAGTGAGAAAAGGGAGAAGAAAAGGAGGGGAAGGGGAAATAAGAAAGAGAGAAGCAAAGGGGGACTAAAAAAGGAGGGTGGAAATGGGAGAGAAAGGGGAACAAAGAGAGGAGGAAGAAAGGGGAGAAAAAAGGAGGGAGATAAGCAAGCGAGGGAAAAAATGGAGAGAGAAGAAGGCGGGAGAAGAAGGGGGAGGTAAGAAAGCGTGAGAAAAGAGGTGTCAGGAAAAAAGGGGGAGAAAAGAGTGAAGAGAAATGGGGAGAAAAAGCAAAGGGAGAAGAAAGGAGGAGAAAAAAGGGGGAAGAAAAATGGGGAGAAAGGAGGGGGAAATAGCAAAAAGGCGGGGAGGGGGGAAGAAATAAAAGGGAGAGAAAAGAAAGGCAGAGCCAAAAATGAGGAGAAAAAAGGGGTGGGAGAGGGGAGCTAAGAAAAGAGGGAAGAAAAGAGGGGAAGCTAAAAGGGGAGAAAAGCGGGGAGAGAGGCAGAGCAAAAAGGGGGGAGAGAAAAAAAGGGGGAAGGAAAAAGGGTAGGAGGAGAGGGGAGAGAAAAAAGGGGGAGCAAGCGTGAGGAGGAAAAAGAGGGAGAGAAAAGGGAAGAGGAGAGGGGAGAGGAAAAAGGAGGAGGGGCAAGGGGGCAAGAAGCGGAGGGGAAAGGCCAAAGGGAGAAGAAAGGGGGAGAAAGAAGGGGGAAGGAAAAGGGGAAGGAAAGAAGGGAAAGGAATAGAAAAAAGGGGGAGAGAAATGGGAGAAATCAAAGGGGTAGAAAAGGAAGGCAGAGCAAAGACGGGGAGAAAAAGGGGGTGGAAAGGAGGAGCTAAGAAAAGAGGGAAGAAAAAAGGGGAAGGAAAAGGGGGAGAGAAAAAGGGGGAGAGAAATGGGAGGAAAAGGGGAGGGAAAAGGGGGAAGAAAGAAGGGGGAGAAAAGCAAGCAGGAGAAAAAGAGGGGGAGAGAGAAAGGAGGAGGAAAGGGTGAGAGAAAAAGGGGGAGCAAAGAAGAGGGGGACCAAAAGCAGGGGAGAAAAGGGGGGAGAAAAAAGGTGGGGAAAAATGGAGAGAAAAGAAAGGAGGGGAGAAAAAGAAGGGAGATAAAAGGTGGAGAAAAAAGGGAGGGAGGGAGGGAGGGAGGAGGGGGAGAGGAAAAGGCGGAGAAGAAAGGGTGAGAAAAGCGGGGAGAGAAAAAGGGGGGAGAAAAAAGGGAGAAAATAAGCGAAGGCAGAAGAAAAAGGAGACAAAGGGGAGGAAAATGGTGGGAAAGGGGGAGAAAAGAAAAGAGGGAGGAAAAGAGGGGAAGATGAAAGGGGAGGAAAAAGGGGGAGATAAGAAAGCAAGAGAACAAAGGGGGAGAGAAAAAAGAGGTAGAAAAAATGGAGAAAAGAATGGAGAAAAAGGGAGAGAGGAAAAAGGGGGAGAGCAACTGAGGAGAAAAAAGGGGGAGAAGAAAAAGGGGGAGGAAGGGGGAGAAAAGGGGGAGAAGAAAGGGGGGAGAAAGAAGAAAGGGAGAAAAAAGGGAAGAAAGAAGGGGGAAGAAAGAAGGGGGAAAAGAGGGGGGGAGGAAGAGAAAAGGGGGAGAAAAGAAAGGCAGAGCAAAGGTGGGGGGAAAGGGGGGCTGGAAAGGGGGAGATGAGAAAAGAGGGAAGAGCAAAGGGGAAGAGAAGGGAGGACAGGAATGGGAGAAAAAAGGGGGAGAAAAGGTGGAGAGGAAAGGGGGCAGGAAAGCAGGGGGAACAAAAAGGGAGGAGAAAAAGGTGAGGAAAAATGGGGAGAACATCAAAGAAGGGAGAAAAAAAAGGGAGCTAAAAGGGGGAGAAAAACGGGGGGAAGGGGGAGAAAAGAGGGAAGAAAAGGGGAAGAAAAAGTGGGAAGAAGAGAAGGGGGACAAAGATGGGAGAAAAAAGGGGGAAGATGATAAAAGGGGGGGAAGGGAGGAAAAGGGGTGAGAAAAAAAGGGAGGAGAAGGGAAGGGAAAAAAGGGGAAGAAAAAATGGGGAGAAGAACTGGTGAGAAAAGCGGGGAGAAAAGAAACGGGGAGATGAGCAAGGCGGATAAGGGGGGAGATTAGCAAGGGGGAGATAAGGAAGCAGGGAGAAAAAGGAGGGGAAGAGAAGGAGGGGAAGCAAAGGAAGGGGAAGAAAAGCGGGGGAAGAAAAGAAAGGGGCAAAAGAAGAAAGGGAAAAAAAGGACAGGGAAAAGGGAAAGAGAAAAAAGGAAAGACAGAAGGAAAGACAAAAGGGACGAAGGAAAGGAAAGGAAAAAGGAGAAGGTAAAAAGGAACGAAAAAAGGAAAGAACAAAAAGGAAAGGAACCCCTCCCCCCCCCCAACCCCGCCTTTGGCGGCATCCTCATCCCCTTGTAACAGCGGGAAGCCTGCCGGGACGGGCAGTGTGCTTCTACCTGTGGGAACTTGTCTGTGGTTAGCACTGACCTCCCCGTTGAGGGCCCCGGGGAGCCTCGGACCAGGAGCAGGGGGACTTTGGATTTACGCCCGTGTAACTTCACTGCAATAAAGCCCTTTTCCGCAGGACGATTTGACGGCTCCTTGTCTCTCCCTGCAACACTCGGGCGCCAAATGTCCTCCACCGACTTTGGGATGGTTCTGCAGGTGCGGCGGGGCTGTTTGCATGCCCTGGCGTGCACACCGCCCTAGCAGCAGGGCAAGGCACTGAGCAGCGGTAGCACTGCTGCTGCTGCTGCTGCTGCTGCTGCTGCTGTTGTGGGAGAGGGCAAGGGAGATTTGGGGAAGCAATGCCTCTGTGCCAGGGAGTCAAGGGCCACCGCCGAGCGCAGCAGTCCCCAGGGAGGGGCAGAGAGAAGCTGCCGAGAGGCGATGCTGCTCCAGAAGGGGCGTGCGAGAGAAGGAGGCCACGGGCACGGCAGGGCTGCTGCTTCCCGGGTGCAGCTGTTGCCCGGACACCGAGGAAAGGGGCAGGAGAGCACCTGGCCTGGCAGGAGGCGCGAGCGGCAGAAGCCGCATGCTGGCAGGCTGCAGCTAGGGAAGGTGCCCCCTCCGTCGGCCCCTGTCGGCAGGGGCACTCTCCTCGCAAGGCAGCCGAAGGAGAGGGGCCCGCTGCCACTTGCAAAAGGCATTGGCCGTTCTCGGCCATCTGCAGCTCTTCCGTCGCGTGGCGTTCAGCTCTCCCTTGCAGAAACCAGAAGCATTTTGTCCTGCTGGCACGCATGGGCAGGAAGAGACGGCCCATGCCGTTGGTGCAGAGGAAAGACCCAGAGGCCACAGAAGCCTCCAGCTGCCTCTAAGCAGAAACACAAGGATTTCTTTGGCAGGGGCTGACTCACTGCAGTATGGGACTGTGAGCAGCCTGGGGGTGCCAGGAAGAGGACGTGCCCGTTTCCTGGCCTCTAAGCAGCCCAGACAACCCAGGGAGGAGGAGCCCAGGCACTTGCCCAGAGAGGAAGGGGGTCTCTCTTTGGGCCCAAGGGGGTGGCCCAGGGCCGACGGGACAGCGATGCTCAGCAAGCTTAGCCGGCCTCCCAATACTCAGCACACATGGGCCTGAACCTTCCCACTTCCAGCTTCTGGCTAAGAAAAGAGGCCTTGGTCCTCTGGGAGCCTCTTTCCAGGCACTTGCAGCATGCCGAAGGAAAGCAAGAGAGGGGCACCAAACGCAGAGGAGCTCTACGCATCGGTCACAAGCAAGGGCTAGGGGGAAGGAGTTGCCTAAAACTGTGCTCCAGCCCCTCTCAGCTTGCTCTTGCAAGTGCAAGAAGCACCACGGTCGAACAAGACCTAAATGGAAACGCACCCCACAGGAGATGTAGCCCCTCCCTCCTCTCCAGAGAGCCTTTGTCTCCCTCCATCTCTTTCCTTAAGGACTTGCCCTGTCAGTCCACCTGTCCCTTTACACAGGTGACCTCCAGACACGCACTTGGCAGGCCTCCAAAGACTAGAAGCACACAGAAAGCAGAGGGCTTTGCTTTAGTGCGCCACGTTCTGCCTTCAGCTCGGAAAACTGCTTTACCCAGCTACCAGAGCGCCTGACCACAAGCACGGGGCCAGCCCAGCCCTCCTGGCCTCCAAGGCTAAGGCCCCCGAACCACTGTAGCCAACAGGGCAATTCTCTGGGGGCCTTTGCCAAAGCTGCCTTTGGCTCCCTAGCCACAAAGACCAAAAGCCCTTTGACCAACAGCTGCATCAATGGGAGCTGCCTTTGGGCACAGGAGCCAAGTGATGTCGGCGAGGCCCCTCTGCTCCTTGGGCTACTCCGTGACGACTATTGCACCCCATGCTTCGCACATCCCGTTTTCTGTTTAAGTGCCAGGAAGACACTCTAATCATACCAGCATGAGTAAAGCAGAAGAGGCAAGCATTGCCGTGGCAGACAGTGCTGGAATTAAGCCTCCTGCTGGGGCCGCCTGAATGAAGCTCCTGGCGTCTGCATCCTGCGGCTGTTTTAAATCACACGATGCACTCTCTTCTTGCCAACCAAATGCACCTGCCCTGGGGAGGAAGCATGGCTGAGCTGCAAAGGGGAAAAGCTGAGCTCTGGCATTGCCCGGCTCAGCTCGCCCAGCACAGCAGCCTGCCTTTGAGCAGCACGGCACGTCTGGTTTTCTAGGCTTTGCAAGAGCAAAGAGAAGAACAAGGGAGTTCAGAGAATCGCAGAATGGTGGAGGCTGGAAGGCACCGTCGGAGACCATGCGCTCCTAGCGCCCTGCTCAAGCAGGCTCACCTAGAGCAGGCTGCCCAGGACCGTGTGCAGACAACTTCTGAATATCCCCAAGGATGGCGTCTCCACAAGCCCTCTGAGCAACCCGTGCCAGTGCTCAGGCACCCTCACCGCAAAAGAGTTTTGCGTAGCTTCAGACGGAATTGCCTGTGCAATTTCAGTTTGTGCCCGTTGCCTCTCGTCCTGTCGCTGGGCAACGCTGAAAGAATTCAAGTGCAGGGAGGCTTTGGCCTTCCCAGCCCTAGTGCTGCTTGCTCCAACAATGTCCCTGCGTTCCTCGCAGGTCACCTCTCCCTGCTTCCACCCTCTGCACACTTGCTTCTTCTGTCTGGCTTTTGCCAGCACCTCCTTGTTCGTCCAGGCAGGCTTCCCATGCCCTTTGCTCAGCTCCTGGCTCAATGGCATGGACTGTTCTGGAGCTTGGCAGAGGGGATGCTGGACTATCAAGCAGCTTTCTCGGAGCCCTCTTCCCTCTCGAGCCTTGTCCCATGGGACTCTTCCTCCTGGAGCAGCACACCCTCGTGCACCAGCGAGCTGCAATCTCTTGCTCTACCACACACGTATCTCAGCCACTTGCTGAGAGGAGAGCAATTGCAGCAAAAGCACTTTGGCATCCCCTCGAGAGCCGAGCACCGGTGAAGGCTGAGAGAAGGACCATCGCTGCCGCTTTCACAGCCATCGGGACTGGCACTCACATGCAGACCGCACACATGGCTACCTCCACTTCCCTATCTGTATACAAGCATTTTCGTGAGCCTGCCTCATCTCCTGCGCAGTCTGCCTTTGAGTCTCTCTGCAGACTCCTGGGACGCACCTGAGTCGAGGTGGGATTCAGCTGCCCAAAAGCCCGTGTCTACAGGCATTTGGGTATGCCAGGGCACCACCAGGAATTGCCAAAGGCATCACAAATGGATGCCGGTCCTGGAGCTTAGGCAGCTGAATCCTGCCCTAAACTCTTCTCTGACTGTGGCTGGAGCCGAGCTTCCCACTTCACATGGGGAGGCCACATGTTGGCACCTGGAGGGGAGGTCACTCTCATCGCCGGCTCACCACTACCGGGACTGAGTGCAGAGGAAGCGTGAAAGCTGGGAAAGTTGGGACACCGCCTGGGCCCTGATGTGATCTCCAGCGGGCACAGGCCCCCTTGCTTGCCCCCTCCACAGCTTGAGGCCTCCTGTCCCAGCAGCAACAGGGCATGTTGCAGCCGTGCGGGGAGGCGTGTGCATTGGGGGTTTTCACTGACACAGAGCCAGCTGCTGAAGCCGGCAGCTCCTGCAACACCAAGCCCGGAGACGCAGAGCAAAGGGGGCATGGCGGGAGCCAGCGGCGGTGCCCGGCCCCACCAGCCGCGCTCCCACCCCGCAGACGGGACAATGCCGTGGCGGCGTCGGAGGTGCCGGGCAGCGGGGAGACTCCCCTTTGCGCCCGCGGCCCCCGGCCCACGCCCCGGCGCTGCCCCGCGACCCGGCCGCCGCATCACAATGTGCCACAGTGGCACCCGGGTGGCCACGGCCACCAGCGCCCGCCCGGCCCCAGTGCGGCGCTGTGCCAGTGCGGGGCAGCGGGGAGACGCAGGCTCCCGGCCCAGCGCAGCGGCACTACTCGGCACAGGCGCACCGCTCTTGCCTTGGCGCAGGCCTGACCGGCGCCTGGCGCTGCCCGCCGCGGGGCACGCACGCACCGCAGCCCTCTGCGCGCGCACGGTGCCATGGGACAGGCCAACTGCTGCGGCACCCGGGGCGCTGCCGGCCCCGCTGCCGGCACGCAGGCACAGCCTGGGGACCCTGGCCGCGCGGCTCCTCGCGCCGGCCTCGGGCTCGTGCCCAGGGCAGCCTCCCGGCCCCCGGCACCGCTTGGTGCCTTTGTGTCGCGCAGGAGCCCCCGGCTCCTGCTCAGCGAGCGCGTGCGGGTGACTCGGCACCAGCGGACGAGGGACAGGCACCTCCTGCTCTTCTCCGACGCCATCGCCGTCGCCAGATTCAGGTAAGAAGAGCAACCAGAGCCGTCCTCCCCCCCGCCACCGCCTCTGCCACCTGCCCCCAGGCACCGCTGCTCCCCGCATCTGCTCCCACCAGAGCAGAAAGTGCCTCCTCGGGGCTGCTCTTCCCATTGCTTCCTTCCTCGACAGCACCTCTCGACAAGGAGCAGCAATGCCGCCAAATCCTGCTGCTCACAGCCTCTAGCATCCAGTCGCCCGCAAGGAGGCCTTCCTCCTCTCCTCACTGCCTCGCCCAGGGCTCCATGCCCTTTGCTCCCCACGACCACTTGTGCTCCACGTGGCCTGCAGCCCCCTGCATGGGTGCACCTGCGCTGTGGGCAGGGACAGCCTTGCCCTTTAATTCGGGGAGGTGTGAGCGGAAAGGGGCAGGCTCCGCGTGTTGCCACCCTGACCGGCAGCCCCTGAGCAAGCGCCCGCCAGCACTGCTTTGCAGCAGCGACTTCTCCAGAGTGCCCTGTGTGCGTGCTGGCACGCAGGCTGCTTTCTGCCGCCCGAGCCCCGCGCTGGCTGCCCCGAGCCTCTGCCCCCGGCACACGGCTCTCCCCGGGAGGCCTGCTGCGGCTGCCCCCAGCACACAGCCTCCAAGGCGGTCCCTGCTCTTCCTCCTGGCAGATGTGGTTCCACCTTCCTGCTCAAGCACCGGGTGCCTCTCAGCGACCTCTGGGTGCTGTGCGAGAAGGACGAGGCGGCGTGCGGCTGCGAAGATGAGGAGGACGTTTTTGGCCTCAAATGCGCCAATTCCCTCGTCCTGGTCTGGACCACCAAGGTCTGCGTGGTCACCTTCCGGTGAGTCTTGGGGGCGCGTCCAGGGCTGGGGGGGTGCAGGGCACCGTGCTCGCCTTCAGTCCTCTCCGGGCTTGCTGGGGCTCAGCCCCGGCTGCGGCAGAGAAAGCAGAGGCCCCGCTGCGCTTTCAGACGCACCCACGGGCACCTCCAGGCGTGCACAAGCCACCCGCCACTGCCGCCACGACCCTGCAGCTCTGCTCAGCCCAGCGACACGGTGGGGGGACACCGAGCGGGGGCTCTGCTGCATGGCGGTGTGGAGCGGTGCCAAGCAGGCCAGCTGTGTCTGGGGCCCTGTGCCACTCCCCAGCAGCAGCAGCAGCAGCAGCAGCAGCAGCAGCAGGAGCGGGCTCTGAGGCTGTTTGTCCTTCTCGCTGCAGGTCACAGGAGGTGAAGGAGCGGTGGCTGAACACCATGCTCAGGTGAGCCCTGCCGGGGAACTCAGCCTGCCTGCGGCGGCGTCAAGGCTGCAGGCGGTGCAGAGCTGCCGGGGCAGCTGCCCGCAGCACAGCAGCACGGGAGGTGGGGGAAAGGGACGCCCCCTGCGCGGGGCAGCTCTGGGGCCGAGCGGCAGCAGCTGCTTCGCCTTGGCACGGCAAACGAACAGCAGCGCCCTGGAGCTGGCCCCACAGCTCCTGGCTTGCGTGGATGGGGAGCCCGAGCTGCCGCTGCCCCTTTCCCGACGCAAGAGGCCCGGAGGCAGCGGGGCCGGGGGCGCTGCAGAGCGGTGCTGCCAGCCAGCGCCGCACGAAGCTCTGCTGTGCCAGGGTGGCGTGGGGGTGCGGGGCTGGTGTCGGGGCTGCGAGCAGAGGGGGCTGCCTGTGACCGAGCTCTGCCTTCGTCCCTGCGCTGTGCCCAGGCAAAGCCCAGGAGCCCAGGAGACCCGGCTCAGCCGCCTACCCTGCCTTCGGCTCCTCATCAAGTCCGTCGGCTTCGACGCTCCCGTAAGTGTCCCGGGGGTTTCCGCTGCGCCCCGAGCGCCACGGGGCTTTGGGGAAGGGCCCCCGCCACCAGCTGCTCACGTGGCTTCTCTGCTCTCTTGCCTAGTCGGGGTCGCCAACTGCCCGCAGCGTGGAGGCCTTGACTGCGGCGGAGGTGAGTAGGGGCTGCCTCTGCCCCAGCCCTGGCTGGGTGCTGGCGGGAGGCGTCGGAGTTTCGGGAGGGCACGTGGCAGGGCCCGAAGCCCTGCAGACACCGTTTGGTCGCTGCTGCATGGGGCCATTCCTGCAGCCCAGCATCTCCTCCACAGGAGTGTGACGACCTCGGCTCTTCGCTGCAGCTGCTCACAGCTCTCTGCGTGCCTGAAGCAGCTCCGGAGGCACCCGAGCACACGGGCAGCTCCGCAGGTAGGACGATGCACTGAGCATTGGCACCGAGCAGGGCTGCTGGTGCCAGTTGTGCAGCTGGAGATCGCAAGGCGCCTGGGGCCATGCCGAGGGGGGCAGAGGGCTCGAGACCTTCTGGCAGTGCTTGCCTCCTGCCACACTTCCCAGAAGTTCACAATGACAAGACTCACTGCACAAAAGGCATCGCACGTGCTGAACCTCTGTAGCCCTCTGCTCTTCACAGCGCTGCTCACTAGGGACTGCAGCTGCACTCCCCGGGCAGGATAGTGCCCCCGCGGGCACTTGGCTCTCCTCCTGAACTGCTCCTCACCTCCATAGCTGCTAAGGTTGCCCCTTGCCATGTGCCATGTGCCATGTGCCATGTGCCATGTGCCATGTGCGGGGCTGCGTGCTCCCACCGGGAAAGTGCCCTTTTGGCCCTTCAGAGGCCCAGGAAAAAGGAGCTGACAGCCTCTTTCTCCCCACAGCACACCCAGGTGCTGCTCTGGAGGACGCCTCTGCCCTCCACAGCCCAGAGGCTGAAGCTGCCTGCGGCCCCCCAACCGCTGAGACGCAGCAGCCCAGAGGCAGAAGCCCCAGCGGGAGGCGCAGAAATGCCTCGTGCGTCTCTGCTCCTCCACTGCCTGCTCAGAGCAAGGAGCTCGGCACGCTGCGCAGGAGCCTCTCGGAGGCAGCCCTGTCCTTCCCGGGCCGCTGGCGAGGCTGCAGAAGGCGCCAGAGGGGCACCAGCCGGGCGCCCAGTGTTGCGGATGGTCAGCAACAGCTGGGCATGGAGAAGGGGGCCCTGGAAAAGCCAGCTGCCATGGAGGCGGCACCACTCTCGGCTGCCTCTGCACCCGCACCGTCCTCCAGGTGCTCCCTGGAGAGCTGCCGGGCTGCTTCGCGGGGCCCCTCCATAAGCCTCCTGGGAGCTGCTGCCATTCCCGCTTGCTGCTTGCCGGCGGCGAGAGCTGCGAGAAAGAGAAGGAGACGGAGGAGGAGACAGAGAAGGAAAAGAAGAAGGAGAGAGAGAAGGAGAAAGAGGGAGACAAAGAGAAGGCGAAAGAGAAGGCGAAAGAGAAGGAGAAGGCGAAGGCAAAAGCAAAGGAGAAGGAGAAGAAGAGAGAAAGAAAGAGAAGGAGGAAGAGAAAGGGAAAGGGAAGGAGAAGGAGAAGAAATGGAGAGCAAATAAAGGGAGGAGAAAAGAAAGAAAGAAAAGACATGGAGAGAAAACCAAGAGAGAGAAAAGAAATGGCGTAAAAAGAAATGGAGAGAAAAGAAAGGGAAAGAAAAGGAAGGGGTAGGGCAAGAAAGTGAAGAGAAAAAAGCGGGGAGAAAAAAGGTGTAGAAAGGAAGGGGGAGAGAAAAGTGAGGGCAAAAAAGGGGGAGAAAAGGGAGAAGAAGAAAAGGGAGCAAAGAAGATGGAGCTAAGAGAAGAGGAGAAAGAGGAGGGAGAAAAGGAAGAGGGAGAAAAAAGGAAGAGGGAGAAAAAAGGGGGGGGGGAAAGAAAGGGGAGCAAAAGGGTGAAAAAAGGGGCCAAATGAAGGGGTGCTAGAAAAGGGGAGGAAAGGGAGAGGGAGAAAAGGGAGGAAGAAGAGAGGGGGAGAAAAAGAGTGAGAAAAGGGAGAAGAAAAGGAGGGGAAGGGGAAATAAGAAAGAGAGAAGCAAAGGGGGACTAAAAAAGGAGGGTGGAAATGGGAGAGAAAGGGGAACAAAGAGAGGAGGAAGAAAGGGGAGAAAAAAGGAGGGAGATAAGCAAGCGAGGGAAAAAATGGAGAGAGAAGAAGGCGGGAGAAGAAGGGGGAGGTAAGAAAGCGTGAGAAAAGAGGTGTCAGGAAAAAAGGGGGAGAAAAGAGTGAAGAGAAATGGGGAGAAAAAGCAAAGGGAGAAGAAAGGAGGAGAAAAAAGGGGGAAGAAAAATGGGGAGAAAGGAGGGGGAAATAGCAAAAAGGCGGGGAGGGGGGAAGAAATAAAAGGGAGAGAAAAGAAAGGCAGAGCCAAAAATGAGGAGAAAAAAGGGGTGGGAGAGGGGAGCTAAGAAAAGAGGGAAGAAAAGAGGGGAAGCTAAAAGGGGAGAAAAGCGGGGAGAGAGGCAGAGCAAAAAGGGGGGAGAGAAAAAAAGGGGGAAGGAAAAAGGGTAGGAGGAGAGGGGAGAGAAAAAAGGGGGAGCAAGCGTGAGGAGGAAAAAGAGGGAGAGAAAAGGGAAGAGGAGAGGGGAGAGGAAAAAGGAGGAGGGGCAAGGGGGCAAGAAGCGGAGGGGAAAGGCCAAAGGGAGAAGAAAGGGGGAGAAAGAAGGGGGAAGGAAAAGGGGAAGGAAAGAAGGGAAAGGAATAGAAAAAAGGGGGAGAGAAATGGGAGAAATCAAAGGGGTAGAAAAGGAAGGCAGAGCAAAGACGGGGAGAAAAAGGGGGTGGAAAGGAGGAGCTAAGAAAAGAGGGAAGAAAAAAGGGGAAGGAAAAGGGGGAGAGAAAAAGGGGGAGAGAAATGGGAGGAAAAGGGGAGGGAAAAGGGGGAAGAAAGAAGGGGGAGAAAAGCAAGCAGGAGAAAAAGAGGGGGAGAGAGAAAGGAGGAGGAAAGGGTGAGAGAAAAAGGGGGAGCAAAGAAGAGGGGGACCAAAAGCAGGGGAGAAAAGGGGGGAGAAAAAAGGTGGGGAAAAATGGAGAGAAAAGAAAGGAGGGGAGAAAAAGAAGGGAGATAAAAGGTGGAGAAAAAAGGGAGGGAGGGAGGGAGGGAGGAGGGGGAGAGGAAAAGGCGGAGAAGAAAGGGTGAGAAAAGCGGGGAGAGAAAAAGGGGGGAGAAAAAAGGGAGAAAATAAGCGAAGGCAGAAGAAAAAGGAGACAAAGGGGAGGAAAATGGTGGGAAAGGGGGAGAAAAGAAAAGAGGGAGGAAAAGAGGGGAAGATGAAAGGGGAGGAAAAAGGGGGAGATAAGAAAGCAAGAGAACAAAGGGGGAGAGAAAAAAGAGGTAGAAAAAATGGAGAAAAGAATGGAGAAAAAGGGAGAGAGGAAAAAGGGGGAGAGCAACTGAGGAGAAAAAAGGGGGAGAAGAAAAAGGGGGAGGAAGGGGGAGAAAAGGGGGAGAAGAAAGGGGGGAGAAAGAAGAAAGGGAGAAAAAAGGGAAGAAAGAAGGGGGAAGAAAGAAGGGGGAAAAGAGGGGGGGAGGAAGAGAAAAGGGGGAGAAAAGAAAGGCAGAGCAAAGGTGGGGGGAAAGGGGGGCTGGAAAGGGGGAGATGAGAAAAGAGGGAAGAGCAAAGGGGAAGAGAAGGGAGGACAGGAATGGGAGAAAAAAGGGGGAGAAAAGGTGGAGAGGAAAGGGGGCAGGAAAGCAGGGGGAACAAAAAGGGAGGAGAAAAAGGTGAGGAAAAATGGGGAGAACATCAAAGAAGGGAGAAAAAAAAGGGAGCTAAAAGGGGGAGAAAAACGGGGGGAAGGGGGAGAAAAGAGGGAAGAAAAGGGGAAGAAAAAGTGGGAAGAAGAGAAGGGGGACAAAGATGGGAGAAAAAAGGGGGAAGATGATAAAAGGGGAAGGGAGGAAAGGTGAGAAAAAAAGGGAGGAGAAGGGAAGGGAAAAAAGGGGAAGAAAAAATGGGGAGAAGAACTGGTGAGAAAAGCGGGGAGAAAAGAAACGGGGAGATGAGCAAGGCGGATAAGGGGGGAGATTAGCAAGGGGGAGATAAGGAAGCAGGGAGAAAAAGGAGGGGAAGAGAAGGAGGGGAAGCAAAGGAAGGGGAAGAAAAGCGGGGGAAGAAAAGAAAGGGGCAAAAGAAGAAAGGGAAAAAAAGGACAGGGAAAAGGGAAAGAGAAAAAAGGAAAGACAGAAGGAAAGACAAAAGGGACGAAGGAAAGGAAAGGAAAAAGGAGAAGGTAAAAAGGAACGAAAAAAGGAAAGAACAAAAAGGAAAGGAACCCCTCCCCCCCCCAACCCCGCCTTTGGCGGCATCCTCATCCCCTTGTAACAGCGGGAAGCCTGCCGGGACGGGCAGTGTGCTTCTACCTGTGGGAACTTGTCTGTGGTTAGCACTGACCTCCCCGTTGAGGGCCCCGGGGAGCCTCGGACCAGGAGCAGGGGGACTTTGGATTTACGCCCGTGTAACTTCACTGCAATAAAGCCCTTTTCCGCAGGACGATTTGACGGCTCCTTGTCTCTCCCTGCAACACTCGGGCGCCAAATGTCCTCCACCGACTTTGGGATGGTTCTGCAGGTGCGGCGGGGCTGTTTGCATGCCCTGGCGTGCACACCGCCCTAGCAGCAGGGCAAGGCACTGAGCAGCGGTAGCACTGCTGCTGCTGCTGCTGCTGCTGCTGCTGCTGTTGTGGGAGAGGGCAAGGGAGATTTGGGGAAGCAATGCCTCTGTGCCAGGGAGTCAAGGGCCACCGCCGAGCGCAGCAGTCCCCAGGGAGGGGCAGAGAGAAGCTGCCGAGAGGCGATGCTGCTCCAGAAGGGGCGTGCGAGAGAAGGAGGCCACGGGCACGGCAGGGCTGCTGCTTCCCGGGTGCGGCTGTTGCCCGGACACCGAGGAAAGGGGCAGGAGAGCACCTGGCCTGGCAGGAGGCGCGAGCGGCAGAAGCCGCATGCTGGCAGGCTGCAGCTAGGGAAGGTGCCCCCTCCGTCGGCCCCTGTCGGCAGGGGCACTCTCCTCGCAAGGCAGCCGAAGGAGAGGGGCCCGCTGCCACTTGCAAAAGGCATTGGCCGTTCTCGGCCATCTGCAGCTCTTCCGTCGCGTGGCGTTCAGCTCTCCCTTGCAGAAACCAGAAGCATTTTGTCCTGCTGGCACGCATGGGCAGGAAGAGACGGCCCATGCCGTTGGTGCAGAGGAAAGACCCAGAGGCCACAGAAGCCTCCAGCTGCCTCTAAGCAGAAACACAAGGATTTCTTTGGCAGGGGCTGACTCACTGCAGTATGGGACTGTGAGCAGCCTGGGGGTGCCAGGAAGAGGACGTGCCCGTTTCCTGGCCTCTAAGCAGCCCAGACAACCCAGGGAGGAGGAGCCCAGGCACTTGCCCAGAGAGGAAGGGGGTCTCTCTTTGGGCCCAAGGGGGTGGCCCAGGGCCGACGGGACAGCGATGCTCAGCAAGCTTAGCCGGCCTCCCAATACTCAGCACACATGGGCCTGAACCTTCCCACTTCCAGCTTCTGGCTAAGAAAAGAGGCCTTGGTCCTCTGGGAGCCTCTTTCCAGGCACTTGCAGCATGCCGAAGGAAAGCAAGAGAGGGGCACCAAACGCAGAGGAGCTCTACGCATCGGTCACAAGCAAGGGCTAGGGGGAAGGAGTTGCCTAAAACTGTGCTCCAGCCCCTCTCAGCTTGCTCTTGCAAGTGCAAGAAGCACCACGGTCGAACAAGACCTAAATGGAAACGCACCCCACAGGAGATGTAGCCCCTCCCTCCTCTCCAGAGAGCCTTTGTCTCCCTCCATCTCTTTCCTTAAGGACTTGCCCTGTCAGTCCACCTGTCCCTTTACACAGGTGACCTCCAGACACGCACTTGGCAGGCCTCCAAAGACTAGAAGCACACAGAAAGCAGAGGGCTTTGCTTTAGTGCGCCACGTTCTGCCTTCAGCTCGGAAAACTGCTTTACCCAGCTACCAGAGCGCCCGACCACAAGCACGGGGCCAGCCCAGCCCTCCTGGCCTCCAAGGCTAAGGCCCCCGAACCACTGTAGCCAACAGGGCAATTCTCTGGGGGCCTTTGCCAAAGCTGCCTTTGGCTCCCTAGCCACAAAGACCAAAAGCCCTTTGACCAACAGCTGCATCAATGGGAGCTGCCTTTGGGCACAGGAGCCAAGTGATGTCGGCGAGGCCCCTCTGCTCCTTGGGCTACTCCGTGACGACTATTGCACCCCATGCTTCGCACATCCCGTTTTCTGTTTAAGTGCCAGGAAGACACTCTAATCATACCAGCATGAGTAAAGCAGAAGAGGCAAGCATTGCCGTGGCAGACAGTGCTGGAATTAAGCCTCCTGCTGGGGCCGCCTGAATGAAGCTCCTGGCGTCTGCATCCTGCGGCTGTTTTAAATCACACGATGCACTCTCTTCTTGCCAACCAAATGCACCTGCCCTGGGGAGGAAGCATGGCTGAGCTGCAAAGGGGAAAAGCTGAGCTCTGGCATTGCCCGGCTCAGCTCGCCCAGCACAGCAGCCTGCCTTTGAGCAGCACGGCACGTCTGGTTTTCTAGGCTTTGCAAGAGCAAAGAGAAGAACAAGGGAGTTCAGAGAATCGCAGAACGGTGGAGGCTGGAAGGCACCGTCGGAGACCATGCGCTCCTAGCGCCCTGCTCAAGCAGGCTCACCTAGAGCAGGCTGCCCAGGACCGTGTGCAGACAACTTCTGAATATCCCCAAGGATGGCGTCTCCACAAGCCCTCTGAGCAACCCGTGCCAGTGCTCAGGCACCCTCACCGCAAAAGAGTTTTGCGTAGCTTCAGACGGAATTGCCTGTGCAATTTCAGTTTGTGCCCGTTGCCTCTCGTCCTGTCGCTGGGCAACGCTGAAAGAATTCAAGTGCAGGGAGGCTTTGGCCTTCCCAGCCCTAGTGCTGCTTGCTCCAACAATGTCCCTGCGTTCCTCGCAGGTCACCTCTCCCTGCTTCCACCCTCTGCACACTTGCTTCTTCTGTCTGGCTTTTGCCAGCACCTCCTTGTTCGTCCAGGCAGGCTTCCCATGCCCTTTGCTCAGCTCCTGGCTCAATGGCATGGACTGTTCTGGAGCTTGGCAGAGGGGATGCTGGACTATCAAGCAGCTTTCTCGGAGCCCTCTTCCCTCTCGAGCCTTGTCCCATGGGACTCTTCCTCCTGGAGCAGCACACCCTCGTGCACCAGCGAGCTGCAATCTCTTGCTCTACCACACACGTATCTCAGCCACTTGCTGAGAGGAGAGCAATTGCAGCAAAAGCACTTTGGCATCCCCTCGAGAGCCGAGCACCGGTGAAGGCTGAGAGAAGGACCATCGCTGCCGCTTTCACAGCCATCGGGACTGGCACTCACATGCAGACCGCACACATGGCTACCTCCACTTCCCTATCTGTATACAAGCATTTTCGTGAGCCTGCCTCATCTCCTGCGCAGTCTGCCTTTGAGTCTCTCTGCAGACTCCTGGGACGCACCTGAGTCGAGGTGGGATTCAGCTGCCCAAAAGCCCGTGTCTACAGGCATTTGGGTATGCCAGGGCACCACCAGGAATTGCCAAAGGCATCACAAATGGATGCCGGTCCTGGAGCTTAGGCAGCTGAATCCTGCCCTAAACTCTTCTCTGACTGTGGCTGGAGCCGAGCTTCCCACTTCACATGGGGAGGCCACATGTTGGCACCTGGAGGGGAGGTCACTCTCATCGCCGGCTCACCACTACCGGGACTGAGTGCAGAGGAAGCGTGAAAGCTGGGAAAGTTGGGACACCGCCTGGGCCCTGATGTGATCTCCAGCGGGCACAGGCCCCCTTGCTTGCCCCCTCCACAGCTTGAGGCCTCCTGTCCCAGCAGCAACAGGGCATGTTGCAGCCGTGCGGGGAGGCGTGTGCATTGGGGGTTTTCACTGACACAGAGCCAGCTGCTGAAGCCGGCAGCTCCTGCAACACCAAGCCCGGAGACGCAGAGCAAAGGGGGCATGGCGGGAGCCAGCGGCGGTGCCCGGCCCCACCAGCCGCGCTCCCACCCCGCAGACGGGACAATGCCGTGGCGGCGTCGGAGGTGCCGGGCAGCGGGGAGACTCCCCTTTGCGCCCGCGGCCCCCGGCCCACGCCCCGGCGCTGCCCCGCAACCTGGCCGCCGCATCACAATGTGCCACAGTGGCACCCGGGTGGCCACGGCCACCAGCGCCCGCCCGGCCCCAGTGCGGCGCTGTGCCAGTGCGGGGCAGCGGGGAGACGCAGGCTCCCGGCCCAGCGCAGCGGCACTACTCGGCACAGGCGCACCGCTCTTGCCTTGGCGCAGGCCTGACCGGCGCCTGGCGCTGCCCGCCGTGGGGCACGCACGCACCGCAGCCCTCTGCGCGCGCATGGCGCCATGGGACAGGCCAGCTGCTGCGGCACCCGGGGCGCTGCCGGCCCCGCTGCCGGCACGCAGGCACAGCCTGGGGACCCTGGCCGCGCGGCTCCTCGCGCCGGCCTCGGGCTCGTGCCCAGGGCAGCCTCCCGGCCCCCGGCACCGCTTGGTGCCTTTGTGTCGCGCAGGAGCCCCCGGCTCCTGCTCAGCGAGCGCGTGCGGGTGACTCGGCACCAGCGGACGAGGGACAGGCACCTCCTGCTCTTCTCCGACGCCATCGCCGTCGCCAGATTCAGGTAAGAAGAGCAACCAGAGCCGTCCTCCCCCCCGCCACCGCCTCTGCCACCTGCCCCCAGGCACCGCTGCTCCCCGCATCTGCTCCCACCAGAGCAGAAAGTGCCTCCTCGGGGCTGCTCTTCCCATTGCTTCCTTCCTCGACAGCACCTCTCGACAAGGAGCAGCAATGCCGCCAAATCCTGCTGCTCACAGCCTCTAGCATCCAGTCGCCCGCAAGGAGGCCTTCCTCCTCTCCTCACTGCCTCGCCCAGGGCTCCATGCCCTTTGCTCCCCACGACCACTTGTGCTCCACGTGGCCTGCAGCCCCCTGCATGGGTGCACCTGCGCTGTGGGCAGGGACAGCCTTGCCCTTTAATTCGGGGAGGTGTGAGCGGAAAGGGGCAGGCTCCGCGTGTTGCCACCCTGACCGGCAGCCCCTGAGCAAGCGCCCGCCAGCACTGCTTTGCAGCAGCGACTTCTCCAGAGTGCCCTGTGTGCGTGCTGGCACGCAGGCTGCTTTCTGCCGCCCGAGCCCCGCGCTGGCTGCCCCGAGCCTCTGCCCCCGGCACACGGCTCTCCCCGGGAGGCCTGCTGCGGCTGCCCCCAGCACACAGCCTCCAAGGCGGTCCCTGCTCTTCCTCCTGGCAGATGTGGTTCCACCTTCCTGCTCAAGCACCGGGTGCCTCTCAGCGACCTCTGGGTGCTGTACGAGAAGGACGAGGCGGCGTGCGGCTGCGAAGATGAGGAGGACGTTTTTGGCCTCAAATGCGCCAATTCCCTCGTCCTGGTCTGGACCACCAAGGTCTGCGTGGTCACCTTCCGGTGAGTCTTGGGGGCGCGTCCAGGGCTGGGGGGGTGCAGGGCACCGTGCTCGCCTTCAGTCCTCTCCGGGCTTGCTGGGGCTCAGCCCCGGCTGCGGCAGAGAAAGCAGAGGCCCCGCTGCACTTTCAGACGCACCCACGGGCACCTCCAGGCGTGCACAAGCCACCCGCCACTGCCGCCACGACCCTGCAGCTCTGCTCAGCCCAGCGACACGGTGGGGGGACACCGAGCGGGGGCTCTGCTGCATGGCGGTGTGGAGCGGTGCCAAGCAGGCCAGCTGTGTCTGGGGCCCTGTGCCACTCCCCAGCAGCAGCAGCAGCAGCAGCAGCAGCAGCAGCAGGAGCGGGCTCTGAGGCTGTTTGTCCTTCTCGCTGCAGGTCACAGGAGGTGAAGGAGCGGTGGCTGAACACCATGCTCAGGTGAGCCCTGCCGGGGAACTCAGCCTGCCTGCGGCGGCGTCAAGGCTGCAGGCGGTGCAGAGCTGCCGGGGCAGCTGCCCGCAGCACAGCAGCACGGGAGGTGGGGGAAAGGGACGCCCCCTGCGCGGGGCAGCTCTGGGGCCGAGCGGCAGCAGCTGCTTCGCCTTGGCACGGCAAACGAACAGCAGCGCCCTGGAGCTGGCCCCACAGCTCCTGGCTTGCGTGGATGGGGAGCCCGAGCTGCCGCTGCCCCTTTCCCGACGCAAGAGGCCCGGAGGCAGCGGGGCCGGGGGCGCTGCAGAGCGGTGCTGCCAGCCAGCGCCGCACGAAGCTCTGCTGTGCCAGGGTGGCGTGGGGGTGCGGGGCTGGTGTCGGGGCTGCGAGCAGAGGGGGCTGCCTGTGACCGAGCTCTGCCTTCGTCCCTGCGCTGTGCCCAGGCAAAGCCCAGGAGCCCAGGAGACCCGGCTCAGCCGCCTGCCCTGCCTTCGGCTCCTCATCAAGTCCGTCGGCTTCGACGCTCCCGTAAGTGTCCCGGGGGTTTCCGCTGCGCCCCGAGCGCCACGGGGCTTTGGGGAAGGGCCCCCGCCACCAGCTGCTCACGTGGCTTCTCTGCTCTCTTGCCTAGTCGGGGTCGCCGACTGCCCGCAGCGTGGAGGCCTTGACTGCGGCGGAGGTGAGTAGGGGCTGCCTCTGCCCCAGCCCTGGCTGGGTGCTGGCGGGAGGCGTCGGAGTTTCGGGAGGGCACGTGGCAGGGCCCGAAGCCCTGCAGACACCGGTCGGTCGCTGCTGCATGGGGCCATTCCTGCAGCCCAGCATCTCCTCCACAGGAGTGTGACGACCTCGGCTCTTCGCTGCAGCTGCTCACAGCTCTCTGCGTGCCTGAAGCAGCTCCGGAGGCACCCGAGCACACGGGCAGCTCCGCAGGTAGGACGATGCACTGAGCATTGGCACCGAGCAGGGCTGCTGGTGCCAGTTGTGCAGCTGGAGATCGCAAGGCGCCTGGGGCCATGCCGAGGGGGGCAGAGGGCTCGAGACCTTCTGGCAGTGCTTGCCTCCTGCCACACTTCCCAGAAGTTCACAATGACAAGACTCACTGCACAAAAGGCATCGCACGTGCTGAACCTCTGTAGCCCTCTGCTCTTCACAGCGCTGCTCACTAGGGACTGCAGCTGCACTCCCCGGGCAGGATAGTGCCCCCGCGGGCACTTGGCTCTCCTCCTGAACTGCTCCTCACCTCCATAGCTGCTAAGGTTGCCCCTTGCCATGTGCCATGTGCCATGTGCCATGTGCCATGTGCCATGTGCCATGTGCGGGGCTGCGTGCTCCCACCGGGAAAGTGCCCTTTTGGCCCTTCAGAGGCCCAGGAAAAAGGAGCTGACAGCCTCTTTCTCCCCACAGCACACCCAGGTGCTGCTCTGGAGGACGCCTCTGCCCTCCACAGCCCAGAGGCTGAAGCTGCCTGCGGCCCCCCAACCGCTGAGACGCAGCAGCCCAGAGGCAGAAGCCCCAGCGGGAGGCGCAGAAATGCCTCGTGCGTCTCTGCTCCTCCACTGCCTGCTCAGAGCAAGGAGCTCGGCACGCTGCGCAGGAGCCTCTCGGAGGCAGCCCTGTCCTTCCCGGGCCGCTGGCGAGGCTGCAGAAGGCGCCAGAGGGGCACCAGCCGGGCGCCCAGTGTTGCGGATGGTCAGCAACAGCTGGGCATGGAGAAGGGGGCCCTGGAAAAGCCAGCTGCCATGGAGGCGGCACCACTCTCGGCTGCCTCTGCACCCGCACCGTCCTCCAGGTGCTCCCTGGAGAGCTGCCGGGCTGCTTCGCGGGGCCCCTCCATAAGCCTCCTGGGAGCTGCTGCCATTCCCGCTTGCTGCTTGCCGGCGGCGAGAGCTGCGAGAAAGAGAAGGAGACGGAGGAGGAGACAGAGAAGGAAAAGAAGAAGGAGAGAGAGAAGGAGAAAGAGGGAGACAAAGAGAAGGCGAAAGAGAAGGCGAAAGAGAAGGAGAAGGCGAAGGCAAAAGCAAAGGAGAAGGAGAAGAAGAGAGAAAGAAAGAGAAGGAGGAAGAGAAAGGGAAAGGGAAGGAGAAGGAGAAGAAATGGAGAGCAAATAAAGGGAGGAGAAAAGAAAGAAAGAAAAGACATGGAGAGAAAACCAAGAGAGAGAAAAGAAATGGCGTAAAAAGAAATGGAGAGAAAAGAAAGGGAAAGAAAAGGAAGGGGTAGGGCAAGAAAGTGAAGAGAAAAAAGCGGGGAGAAAAAAGGTGTAGAAAGGAAGGGGGAGAGAAAAGTGAGGGCAAAAAAGGGGGAGAAAAGGGAGAAGAAGAAAAGGGAGCAAAGAAGATGGAGCTAAGAGAAGAGGAGAAAGAGGAGGGAGAAAAGGAAGAGGGAGAAAAAAGGAAGAGGGAGAAAAAAGGGGGGGGGAAAGAAAGGGGAGCAAAAGGGTGAAAAAAGGGGCCAAATGAAGGGGTGCTAGAAAAGGGGAGGAAAGGGAGAGGGAGAAAAGGGAGGAAGAAGAGAGGGGGAGAAAAAGAGTGAGAAAAGGGAGAAGAAAAGGAGGGGAAGGGGAAATAAGAAAGAGAGAAGCAAAGGGGGACTAAAAAAGGAGGGTGGAAATGGGAGAGAAAGGGGAACAAAGAGAGGAGGAAGAAAGGGGAGAAAAAAGGAGGGAGATAAGCAAGCGAGGGAAAAAATGGAGAGAGAAGAAGGCGGGAGAAGAAGGGGGAGGTAAGAAAGCGTGAGAAAAGAGGTGTCAGGAAAAAAGGGGGAGAAAAGAGTGAAGAGAAATGGGGAGAAAAAGCAAAGGGAGAAGAAAGGAGGAGAAAAAAGGGGGAAGAAAAATGGGGAGAAAGGAGGGGGAAATAGCAAAAAGGCGGGGAGGGGGGAAGAAATAAAAGGGAGAGAAAAGAAAGGCAGAGCCAAAAATGAGGAGAAAAAAGGGGTGGGAGAGGGGAGCTAAGAAAAGAGGGAAGAAAAGAGGGGAAGCTAAAAGGGGAGAAAAGCGGGGAGAGAGGCAGAGCAAAAAGGGGGGAGAGAAAAAAAGGGGGAAGGAAAAAGGGTAGGAGGAGAGGGGAGAGAAAAAAGGGGGAGCAAGCGTGAGGAGGAAAAAGAGGGAGAGAAAAGGGAAGAGGAGAGGGGAGAGGAAAAAGGAGGAGGGGCAAGGGGGCAAGAAGCGGAGGGGAAAGGCCAAAGGGAGAAGAAAGGGGGAGAAAGAAGGGGGAAGGAAAAGGGGAAGGAAAGAAGGGAAAGGAATAGAAAAAAGGGGGAGAGAAATGGGAGAAATCAAAGGGGTAGAAAAGGAAGGCAGAGCAAAGACGGGGAGAAAAAGGGGGTGGAAAGGAGGAGCTAAGAAAAGAGGGAAGAAAAAAGGGGAAGGAAAAGGGGGAGAGAAAAAGGGGGAGAGAAATGGGAGGAAAAGGGGAGGGAAAAGGGGGAAGAAAGAAGGGGGAGAAAAGCAAGCAGGAGAAAAAGAGGGGGAGAGAGAAAGGAGGAGGAAAGGGTGAGAGAAAAAGGGGGAGCAAAGAAGAGGGGGACCAAAAGCAGGGGAGAAAAGGGGGGAGAAAAAAGGTGGGGAAAAATGGAGAGAAAAGAAAGGAGGGGAGAAAAAGAAGGGAGATAAAAGGTGGAGAAAAAAGGGAGGGAGGGAGGGAGGGAGGAGGGGGAGAGGAAAAGGCGGAGAAGAAAGGGTGAGAAAAGCGGGGAGAGAAAAAGGGGGGAGAAAAAAGGGAGAAAATAAGCGAAGGCAGAAGAAAAAGGAGACAAAGGGGAGGAAAATGGTGGGAAAGGGGGAGAAAAGAAAAGAGGGAGGAAAAGAGGGGAAGATGAAAGGGGAGGAAAAAGGGGGAGATAAGAAAGCAAGAGAACAAAGGGGGAGAGAAAAAAGAGGTAGAAAAAATGGAGAAAAGAATGGAGAAAAAGGGAGAGAGGAAAAAGGGGGAGAGCAACTGAGGAGAAAAAAGGGGGAGAAGAAAAAGGGGGAGGAAGGGGGAGAAAAGGGGGAGAAGAAAGGGGGGAGAAAGAAGAAAGGGAGAAAAAAGGGAAGAAAGAAGGGGGAAGAAAGAAGGGGGAAAAGAGGGGGGGAGGAAGAGAAAAGGGGGAGAAAAGAAAGGCAGAGCAAAGGTGGGGGGAAAGGGGGGCTGGAAAGGGGGAGATGAGAAAAGAGGGAAGAGCAAAGGGGAAGAGAAGGGAGGACAGGAATGGGAGAAAAAAGGGGGAGAAAAGGTGGAGAGGAAAGGGGGCAGGAAAGCAGGGGGAACAAAAAGGGAGGAGAAAAAGGTGAGGAAAAATGGGGAGAACATCAAAGAAGGGAGAAAAAAAAGGGAGCTAAAAGGGGGAGAAAAACGGGGGGAAGGGGGAGAAAAGAGGGAAGAAAAGGGGAAGAAAAAGTGGGAAGAAGAGAAGGGGGACAAAGATGGGAGAAAAAAGGGGGAAGATGATAAAAGGGGAAGGGAGGAAAGGTGAGAAAAAAAGGGAGGAGAAGGGAAGGGAAAAAAGGGGAAGAAAAAATGGGGAGAAGAACTGGTGAGAAAAGCGGGGAGAAAAGAAACGGGGAGATGAGCAAGGCGGATAAGGGGGGAGATTAGCAAGGGGGAGATAAGGAAGCAGGGAGAAAAAGGAGGGGAAGAGAAGGAGGGGAAGCAAAGGAAGGGGAAGAAAAGCGGGGGAAGAAAAGAAAGGGGCAAAAGAAGAAAGGGAAAAAAAGGACAGGGAAAAGGGAAAGAGAAAAAAGGAAAGACAGAAGGAAAGACAAAAGGGACGAAGGAAAGGAAAGGAAAAAGGAGAAGGTAAAAAGGAACGAAAAAAGGAAAGAACAAAAAGGAAAGGAACCCCTCCCCCCCCCAACCCCGCCTTTGGCGGCATCCTCATCCCCTTGTAACAGCGGGAAGCCTGCCGGGACGGGCAGTGTGCTTCTACCTGTGGGAACTTGTCTGTGGTTAGCACTGACCTCCCCGTTGAGGGCCCCGGGGAGCCTCGGACCAGGAGCAGGGGGACTTTGGATTTACGCCCGTGTAACTTCACTGCAATAAAGCCCTTTTCCGCAGGACGATTTGACGGCTCCTTGTCTCTCCCTGCAACACTCGGGCGCCAAATGTCCTCCACCGACTTTGGGATGGTTCTGCAGGTGCGGCGGGGCTGTTTGCATGCCCTGGCGTGCACACCGCCCTAGCAGCAGGGCAAGGCACTGAGCAGCGGTAGCACTGCTGCTGCTGCTGCTGCTGCTGCTGCTGCTGTTGTGGGAGAGGGCAAGGGAGATTTGGGGAAGCAATGCCTCTGTGCCAGGGAGTCAAGGGCCACCGCCGAGCGCAGCAGTCCCCAGGGAGGGGCAGAGAGAAGCTGCCGAGAGGCGATGCTGCTCCAGAAGGGGCGTGCGAGAGAAGGAGGCCACGGGCACGGCAGGGCTGCTGCTTCCCGGGTGCGGCTGTTGCCCGGACACCGAGGAAAGGGGCAGGAGAGCACCTGGCCTGGCAGGAGGCGCGAGCGGCAGAAGCCGCATGCTGGCAGGCTGCAGCTAGGGAAGGTGCCCCCTCCGTCGGCCCCTGTCGGCAGGGGCACTCTCCTCGCAAGGCAGCCGAAGGAGAGGGGCCCGCTGCCACTTGCAAAAGGCATTGGCCGTTCTCGGCCATCTGCAGCTCTTCCGTCGCGTGGCGTTCAGCTCTCCCTTGCAGAAACCAGAAGCATTTTGTCCTGCTGGCACGCATGGGCAGGAAGAGACGGCCCATGCCGTTGGTGCAGAGGAAAGACCCAGAGGCCACAGAAGCCTCCAGCTGCCTCTAAGCAGAAACACAAGGATTTCTTTGGCAGGGGCTGACTCACTGCAGTATGGGACTGTGAGCAGCCTGGGGGTGCCAGGAAGAGGACGTGCCCGTTTCCTGGCCTCTAAGCAGCCCAGACAACCCAGGGAGGAGGAGCCCAGGCACTTGCCCAGAGAGGAAGGGGGTCTCTCTTTGGGCCCAAGGGGGTGGCCCAGGGCCGACGGGACAGCGATGCTCAGCAAGCTTAGCCGGCCTCCCAATACTCAGCACACATGGGCCTGAACCTTCCCACTTCCAGCTTCTGGCTAAGAAAAGAGGCCTTGGTCCTCTGGGAGCCTCTTTCCAGGCACTTGCAGCATGCCGAAGGAAAGCAAGAGAGGGGCACCAAACGCAGAGGAGCTCTACGCATCGGTCACAAGCAAGGGCTAGGGGGAAGGAGTTGCCTAAAACTGTGCTCCAGCCCCTCTCAGCTTGCTCTTGCAAGTGCAAGAAGCACCACGGTCGAACAAGACCTAAATGGAAACGCACCCCACAGGAGATGTAGCCCCTCCCTCCTCTCCAGAGAGCCTTTGTCTCCCTCCATCTCTTTCCTTAAGGACTTGCCCTGTCAGTCCACCTGTCCCTTTACACAGGTGACCTCCAGACACGCACTTGGCAGGCCTCCAAAGACTAGAAGCACACAGAAAGCAGAGGGCTTTGCTTTAGTGCGCCACGTTCTGCCTTCAGCTCGGAAAACTGCTTTACCCAGCTACCAGAGCGCCCGACCACAAGCACGGGGCCAGCCCAGCCCTCCTGGCCTCCAAGGCTAAGGCCCCCGAACCACTGTAGCCAACAGGGCAATTCTCTGGGGGCCTTTGCCAAAGCTGCCTTTGGCTCCCTAGCCACAAAGACCAAAAGCCCTTTGACCAACAGCTGCATCAATGGGAGCTGCCTTTGGGCACAGGAGCCAAGTGATGTCGGCGAGGCCCCTCTGCTCCTTGGGCTACTCCGTGACGACTATTGCACCCCATGCTTCGCACATCCCGTTTTCTGTTTAAGTGCCAGGAAGACACTCTAATCATACCAGCATGAGTAAAGCAGAAGAGGCAAGCATTGCCGTGGCAGACAGTGCTGGAATTAAGCCTCCTGCTGGGGCCGCCTGAATGAAGCTCCTGGCGTCTGCATCCTGCGGCTGTTTTAAATCACACGATGCACTCTCTTCTTGCCAACCAAATGCACCTGCCCTGGGGAGGAAGCATGGCTGAGCTGCAAAGGGGAAAAGCTGAGCTCTGGCATTGCCCGGCTCAGCTCGCCCAGCACAGCAGCCTGCCTTTGAGCAGCACGGCACGTCTGGTTTTCTAGGCTTTGCAAGAGCAAAGAGAAGAACAAGGGAGTTCAGAGAATCGCAGAACGGTGGAGGCTGGAAGGCACCGTCGGAGACCATGCGCTCCTAGCGCCCTGCTCAAGCAGGCTCACCTAGAGCAGGCTGCCCAGGACCGTGTGCAGACAACTTCTGAATATCCCCAAGGATGGCGTCTCCACAAGCCCTCTGAGCAACCCGTGCCAGTGCTCAGGCACCCTCACCGCAAAAGAGTTTTGCGTAGCTTCAGACGGAATTGCCTGTGCAATTTCAGTTTGTGCCCGTTGCCTCTCGTCCTGTCGCTGGGCAACGCTGAAAGAATTCAAGTGCAGGGAGGCTTTGGCCTTCCCAGCCCTAGTGCTGCTTGCTCCAACAATGTCCCTGCGTTCCTCGCAGGTCACCTCTCCCTGCTTCCACCCTCTGCACACTTGCTTCTTCTGTCTGGCTTTTGCCAGCACCTCCTTGTTCGTCCAGGCAGGCTTCCCATGCCCTTTGCTCAGCTCCTGGCTCAATGGCATGGACTGTTCTGGAGCTTGGCAGAGGGGATGCTGGACTATCAAGCAGCTTTCTCGGAGCCCTCTTCCCTCTCGAGCCTTGTCCCATGGGACTCTTCCTCCTGGAGCAGCACACCCTCGTGCACCAGCGAGCTGCAATCTCTTGCTCTACCACACACGTATCTCAGCCACTTGCTGAGAGGAGAGCAATTGCAGCAAAAGCACTTTGGCATCCCCTCGAGAGCCGAGCACCGGTGAAGGCTGAGAGAAGGACCATCGCTGCCGCTTTCACAGCCATCGGGACTGGCACTCACATGCAGACCGCACACATGGCTACCTCCACTTCCCTATCTGTATACAAGCATTTTCGTGAGCCTGCCTCATCTCCTGCGCAGTCTGCCTTTGAGTCTCTCTGCAGACTCCTGGGACGCACCTGAGTCGAGGTGGGATTCAGCTGCCCAAAAGCCCGTGTCTACAGGCATTTGGG
Organism: Apteryx mantelli; assembly: GCF_036417845.1. Taxonomy (NCBI): domain Eukaryota; kingdom Metazoa; phylum Chordata; class Aves; order Apterygiformes; family Apterygidae; genus Apteryx; species Apteryx mantelli. The sequence continues at coordinate 18,230 of NW_027118569.1, read as the reverse complement.
TATGCCAGGGCACCACCAGGAATTGCCAAAGGCATCACAAATGGATGCCGGTCCTGGAGCTTAGGCAGCTGAATCCTGCCCTAAACTCTTCTCTGACTGTGGCTGGAGCCGAGCTTCCCACTTCACATGGGGAGGCCACATGTTGGCACCTGGAGGGGAGGTCACTCTCATCGCCGGCTCACCACTACCGGGACTGAGTGCAGAGGAAGCGTGAAAGCTGGGAAAGTTGGGACACCGCCTGGGCCCTGATGTGATCTCCAGCGGGCACAGGCCCCCTTGCTTGCCCCCTCCACAGCTTGAGGCCTCCTGTCCCAGCAGCAACAGGGCATGTTGCAGCCGTGCGGGGAGGCGTGTGCATTGGGGGTTTTCACTGACACAGAGCCAGCTGCTGAAGCCGGCAGCTCCTGCAACACCAAGCCCGGAGACGCAGAGCAAAGGGGGCATGGCGGGAGCCAGCGGCGGTGCCCGGCCCCACCAGCCGCGCTCCCACCCCGCAGACGGGACAATGCCGTGGCGGCGTCGGAGGTGCCGGGCAGCGGGGAGACTCCCCTTTGCGCCCGCGGCCCCCGGCCCACGCCCCGGCGCTGCCCCGCGACCCGGCCGCCGCATCACAATGTGCCACAGTGGCACCCGGGTGGCCACGGCCACCAGCGCCCGCCCGGCCCCAGTGCGGCGCTGTGCCAGTGCGGGGCAGCGGGGAGACGCAGGCTCCCGGCCCAGCGCAGCGGCACTACTCGGCACAGGCGCACCGCTCTTGCCTTGGCGCAGGCCTGACCGGCGCCTGGCGCTGCCCGCCGCGGGGCACGCACGCACCGCAGCCCTCTGCGCGCGCACGGTGCCATGGGACAGGCCAACTGCTGCGGCACCCGGGGCGCTGCCGGCCCCGCTGCCGGCACGCAGGCACAGCCTGGGGACCCTGGCCGCGCGGCTCCTCGCGCCGGCCTCGGGCTCGTGCCCAGGGCAGCCTCCCGGCCCCCGGCACCGCTTGGTGCCTTTGTGTCGCGCAGGAGCCCCCGGCTCCTGCTCAGCGAGCGCGTGCGGGTGACTCGGCACCAGCGGACGAGGGACAGGCACCTCCTGCTCTTCTCCGACGCCATCGCCGTCGCCAGATTCAGGTAAGAAGAGCAACCAGAGCCGTCCTCCCCCCCGCCACCGCCTCTGCCACCTGCCCCCAGGCACCGCTGCTCCCCGCATCTGCTCCCACCAGAGCAGAAAGTGCCTCCTCGGGGCTGCTCTTCCCATTGCTTCCTTCCTCGACAGCACCTCTCGACAAGGAGCAGCAATGCCGCCAAATCCTGCTGCTCACAGCCTCTAGCATCCAGTCGCCCGCAAGGAGGCCTTCCTCCTCTCCTCACTGCCTCGCCCAGGGCTCCATGCCCTTTGCTCCCCACGACCACTTGTGCTCCACGTGGCCTGCAGCCCCCTGCATGGGTGCACCTGCGCTGTGGGCAGGGACAGCCTTGCCCTTTAATTCGGGGAGGTGTGAGCGGAAAGGGGCAGGCTCCGCGTGTTGCCACCCTGACCGGCAGCCCCTGAGCAAGCGCCCGCCAGCACTGCTTTGCAGCAGCGACTTCTCCAGAGTGCCCTGTGTGCGTGCTGGCACGCAGGCTGCTTTCTGCCGCCCGAGCCCCGCGCTGGCTGCCCCGAGCCTCTGCCCCCGGCACACGGCTCTCCCCGGGAGGCCTGCTGCGGCTGCCCCCAGCACACAGCCTCCAAGGCGGTCCCTGCTCTTCCTCCTGGCAGATGTGGTTCCACCTTCCTGCTCAAGCACCGGGTGCCTCTCAGCGACCTCTGGGTGCTGTGCGAGAAGGACGAGGCGGCGTGCGGCTGCGAAGATGAGGAGGACGTTTTTGGCCTCAAATGCGCCAATTCCCTCGTCCTGGTCTGGACCACCAAGGTCTGCGTGGTCACCTTCCGGTGAGTCTTGGGGGCGCGTCCAGGGCTGGGGGGGTGCAGGGCACCGTGCTCGCCTTCAGTCCTCTCCGGGCTTGCTGGGGCTCAGCCCCGGCTGCGGCAGAGAAAGCAGAGGCCCCGCTGCGCTTTCAGACGCACCCACGGGCACCTCCAGGCGTGCACAAGCCACCCACCACTGCCGCCACGACCCTGCAGCTCTGCTCAGCCCAGCGACACGGTGGGGGGACACCGAGCGGGGGCTCTGCTGCATGGCGGTGTGGAGCGGTGCCAAGCAGGCCAGCTGTGTCTGGGGCCCTGTGCCACTCCCCAGCAGCAGCAGCAGCAGCAGCAGCAGCAGCAGGAGCGGGCTCTGAGGCTGTTTGTCCTTCTCGCTGCAGGTCACAGGAGGTGAAGGAGCGGTGGCTGAACACCATGCTCAGGTGAGCCCTGCCGGGGAACTCAGCCTGCCTGCGGCGGCGTCAAGGCTGCAGGCGGTGCAGAGCTGCCGGGGCAGCTGCCCGCAGCACAGCAGCACGGGAGGTGGGGGAAAGGGACGCCCCCTGCGCGGGGCAGCTCTGGGGCCGAGCGGCAGCAGCTGCTTCGCCTTGGCACGGCAAACGAACAGCAGCGCCCTGGAGCTGGCCCCACAGCTCCTGGCTTGCGTGGATGGGGAGCCCGAGCTGCCGCTGCCCCTTTCCCGACGCAAGAGGCCCGGAGGCAGCGGGGCCGGGGGCGCTGCAGAGCGGTGCTGCCAGCCAGCGCCGCACGAAGCTCTGCTGTGCCAGGGTGGCGTGGGGGTGCGGGGCTGGTGTCGGGGCTGCGAGCAGAGGGGGCTGCCTGTGACCGAGCTCTGCCTTCGTCCCTGCGCTGTGCCCAGGCAAAGCCCAGGAGCCCAGGAGACCCGGCTCAGCCGCCTACCCTGCCTTCGGCTCCTCATCAAGTCCGTCGGCTTCGACGCTCCCGTAAGTGTCCCGGGGGTTTCCGCTGCGCCCCGAGCGCCACGGGGCTTTGGGGAAGGGCCCCCGCCACCAGCTGCTCACGTGGCTTCTCTGCTCTCTTGCCTAGTCGGGGTCGCCGACTGCCCGCAGCGTGGAGGCCTTGACTGCGGCGGAGGTGAGTAGGGGCTGCCTCTGCCCCAGCCCTGGCTGGGTGCTGGCGGGAGGCGTCGGAGTTTCGGGAGGGCACGTGGCAGGGCCCGAAGCCCTGCAGACACCGGTCGGTCGCTGCTGCATGGGGCCATTCCTGCAGCCCAGCATCTCCTCCACAGGAGTGTGACGACCTCGGCTCTTCGCTGCAGCTGCTCACAGCTCTCTGCGTGCCTGAAGCAGCTCCGGAGGCACCCGAGCACACGGGCAGCTCCGCAGGTAGGACGATGCACTGAGCATTGGCACCGAGCAGGGCTGCTGGTGCCAGTTGTGCAGCTGGAGATCGCAAGGCGCCTGGGGCCATGCCGAGGGGGGCAGAGGGCTCGAGACCTTCTGGCAGTGCTTGCCTCCTGCCACACTTCCCAGAAGTTCACAATGACAAGACTCACTGCACAAAAGGCATCGCACGTGCTGAACCTCTGTAGCCCTCTGCTCTTCACAGCGCTGCTCACTAGGGACTGCAGCTGCACTCCCCGGGCAGGATAGTGCCCCCGCGGGCACTTGGCTCTCCTCCTGAACTGCTCCTCACCTCCATAGCTGCTAAGGTTGCCCCTTGCCATGTGCCATGTGCCATGTGCCATGTGCCATGTGCCATGTGCGGGGCTGCGTGCTCCCACCGGGAAAGTGCCCTTTTGGCCCTTCAGAGGCCCAGGAAAAAGGAGCTGACAGCCTCTTTCTCCCCACAGCACACCCAGGTGCTGCTCTGGAGGACGCCTCTGCCCTCCACAGCCCAGAGGCTGAAGCTGCCTGCGGCCCCCCAACCGCTGAGACGCAGCAGCCCAGAGGCAGAAGCCCCAGCGGGAGGCGCAGAAATGCCTCGTGCGTCTCTGCTCCTCCACTGCCTGCTCAGAGCAAGGAGCTCGGCACGCTGCGCAGGAGCCTCTCGGAGGCAGCCCTGTCCTTCCCGGGCCGCTGGCGAGGCTGCAGAAGGCGCCAGAGGGGCACCAGCCGGGCGCCCAGTGTTGCGGATGGTCAGCAACAGCTGGGCATGGAGAAGGGGGCCCTGGAAAAGCCAGCTGCCATGGAGGCGGCACCACTCTCGGCTGCCTCTGCACCCGCACCGTCCTCCAGGTGCTCCCTGGAGAGCTGCCGGGCTGCTTCGCGGGGCCCCTCCATAAGCCTCCTGGGAGCTGCTGCCATTCCCGCTTGCTGCTTGCCGGCGGCGAGAGCTGCGAGAAAGAGAAGGAGACGGAGGAGGAGACAGAGAAGGAAAAGAAGAAGGAGAGAGAGAAGGAGAAAGAGGGAGACAAAGAGAAGGCGAAAGAGAAGGAGAAGGCGAAGGCAAAAGCAAAGGAGAAGGAGAAGAAGAGAGAAAGAAAGAGAAGGAGGAAGAGAAAGGGAAAGGGAAGGAGAAGGAGAAGAAATGGAGAGCAAATAAAGGGAGGAGAAAAGAAAGAAAGAAAAGACATGGAGAGAAAACCAAGAGAGAGAAAAGAAATGGCGTAAAAAGAAATGGAGAGAAAAGAAAGGGAAAGAAAAGGAAGGGGTAGGGCAAGAAAGTGAAGAGAAAAAAGCGGGGAGAAAAAAGGTGTAGAAAGGAAGGGGGAGAGAAAAGTGAGGGCAAAAAAGGGGGAGAAAAGGGAGAAGAAGAAAAGGGAGCAAAGAAGATGGAGCTAAGAGAAGAGGAGAAAGAGGAGGGAGAAAAGGAAGAGGGAGAAAAAAGGAAGAGGGAGAAAAAAGGGGGGGGGGAAAGAAAGGGGAGCAAAAGGGTGAAAAAAGGGGCCAAATGAAGGGGTGCTAGAAAAGGGGAGGAAAGGGAGAGGGAGAAAAGGGAGGAAGAAGAGAGGGGGAGAAAAAGAGTGAGAAAAGGGAGAAGAAAAGGAGGGGAAGGGGAAATAAGAAAGAGAGAAGCAAAGGGGGACTAAAAAAGGAGGGTGGAAATGGGAGAGAAAGGGGAACAAAGAGAGGAGGAAGAAAGGGGAGAAAAAAGGAGGGAGATAAGCAAGCGAGGGAAAAAATGGAGAGAGAAGAAGGCGGGAGAAGAAGGGGGAGGTAAGAAAGCGTGAGAAAAGAGGTGTCAGGAAAAAAGGGGGAGAAAAGAGTGAAGAGAAATGGGGAGAAAAAGCAAAGGGAGAAGAAAGGAGGAGAAAAAAGGGGGAAGAAAAATGGGGAGAAAGGAGGGGGAAATAGCAAAAAGGCGGGGAGGGGGGAAGAAATAAAAGGGAGAGAAAAGAAAGGCAGAGCCAAAAATGAGGAGAAAAAAGGGGTGGGAGAGGGGAGCTAAGAAAAGAGGGAAGAAAAGAGGGGAAGCTAAAAGGGGAGAAAAGCGGGGAGAGAGGCAGAGCAAAAAGGGGGGAGAGAAAAAAAGGGGGAAGGAAAAAGGGTAGGAGGAGAGGGGAGAGAAAAAAGGGGGAGCAAGCGTGAGGAGGAAAAAGAGGGAGAGAAAAGGGAAGAGGAGAGGGGAGAGGAAAAAGGAGGAGGGGCAAGGGGGCAAGAAGCGGAGGGGAAAGGCCAAAGGGAGAAGAAAGGGGGAGAAAGAAGGGGGAAGGAAAAGGGGAAGGAAAGAAGGGAAAGGAATAGAAAAAAGGGGGAGAGAAATGGGAGAAATCAAAGGGGTAGAAAAGGAAGACAGAGCAAAGACGGGGAGAAAAAGGGGGTGGAAAGGAGGAGCTAAGAAAAGAGGGAAGAAAAAAGGGGAAGGAAAAGGGGGAGAGAAAAAGGGGGAGAGAAATGGGAGGAAAAGGGGAGGGAAAAGGGGGAAGAAAGAAGGGGGAGAAAAGCAAGCAGGAGAAAAAGAGGGGGAGAGAGAAAGGAGGAGGAAAGGGTGAGAGAAAAAGGGGGAGCAAAGAAGAGGGGGACCAAAAGCAGGGGAGAAAAGGGGGGAGAAAAAAGGTGGGGAAAAATGGAGAGAAAAGAAAGGAGGGGAGAAAAAGAAGGGAGATAAAAGGTGGAGAAAAAAGGGAGGGAGGGAGGGAGGGAGGAGGGGGAGAGGAAAAGGCGGAGAAGAAAGGGTGAGAAAAGCGGGGAGAGAAAAAGGGGGGAGAAAAAAGGGAGAAAATAAGCGAAGGCAGAAGAAAAAGGAGACAAAGGGGAGGAAAATGGTGGGAAAGGGGGAGAAAAGAAAAGAGGGAGGAAAAGAGGGGAAGATGAAAGGGGAGGAAAAAGGGGGAGATAAGAAAGCAAGAGAACAAAGGGGGAGAGAAAAAAGAGGTAGAAAAAATGGAGAAAAGAATGGAGAAAAAGGGAGAGAGGAAAAAGGGGGAGAGCAACTGAGGAGAAAAAAGGGGGAGAAGAAAAAGGGGGAGGAAGGGGGAGAAAAGGGGGAGAAGAAAGGGGGGAGAAAGAAGAAAGGGAGAAAAAAGGGAAGAAAGAAGGGGGAAGAAAGAAGGGGGAAAAGAGGGGGGGAGGAAGAGAAAAGGGGGAGAAAAGAAAGGCAGAGCAAAGGTGGGGGGAAAGGGGGGCTGGAAAGGGGGAGATGAGAAAAGAGGGAAGAGCAAAGGGGAAGAGAAGGGAGGACAGGAATGGGAGAAAAAAGGGGGAGAAAAGGTGGAGAGGAAAGGGGGCAGGAAAGCAGGGGGAACAAAAAGGGAGGAGAAAAAGGTGAGGAAAAATGGGGAGAACATCAAAGAAGGGAGAAAAAAAAGGGAGCTAAAAGGGGGAGAAAAACGGGGGGAAGGGGGAGAAAAGAGGGAAGAAAAGGGGAAGAAAAAGTGGGAAGAAGAGAAGGGGGACAAAGATGGGAGAAAAAAGGGGGAAGATGATAAAAGGGGAAGGGAGGAAAGGTGAGAAAAAAAGGGAGGAGAAGGGAAGGGAAAAAAGGGGAAGAAAAAATGGGGAGAAGAACTGGTGAGAAAAGCGGGGAGAAAAGAAACGGGGAGATGAGCAAGGCGGATAAGGGGGGAGATTAGCAAGGGGGAGATAAGGAAGCAGGGAGAAAAAGGAGGGGAAGAGAAGGAGGGGAAGCAAAGGAAGGGGAAGAAAAGCGGGGGAAGAAAAGAAAGGGGCAAAAGAAGAAAGGGAAAAAAAGGACAGGGAAAAGGGAAAGAGAAAAAAGGAAAGACAGAAGGAAAGACAAAAGGGACGAAGGAAAGGAAAGGAAAAAGGAGAAGGTAAAAAGGAACGAAAAAAGGAAAGAACAAAAAGGAAAGGAACCCCTCCCCCCCCCAACCCCGCCTTTGGCGGCATCCTCATCCCCTTGTAACAGCGGGAAGCCTGCCGGGACGGGCAGTGTGCTTCTACCTGTGGGAACTTGTCTGTGGTTAGCACTGACCTCCCCGTTGAGGGCCCCGGGGAGCCTCGGACCAGGAGCAGGGGGACTTTGGATTTATGCCCGTGTAACTTCACTGCAATAAAGCCCTTTTCCGCAGGACGATTTGACGGCTCCTTGTCTCTCCCTGCAACACTCGGGCGCCAAATGTCCTCCACCGACTTTGGGATGGTTCTGCAGGTGCGGCGGGGCTGTTTGCATGCCCTGGCGTGCACACCGCCCTAGCAGCAGGGCAAGGCACTGAGCAGCGGTAGCACTGCTGCTGCTGCTGCTGCTGCTGCTGCTGCTGTTGTGGGAGAGGGCAAGGGAGATTTGGGGAAGCAATGCCTCTGTGCCAGGGAGTCAAGGGCCACCGCCGAGCGCAGCAGTCCCCAGGGAGGGGCAGAGAGAAGCTGCCGAGAGGCGATGCTGCTCCAGAAGGGGCGTGCGAGAGAAGGAGGCCACGGGCACGGCAGGGCTGCTGCTTCCCGGGTGCGGCTGTTGCCCGGACACCGAGGAAAGGGGCAGGAGAGCACCTGGCCTGGCAGGAGGCGCGAGCGGCAGAAGCCGCATGCTGGCAGGCTGCAGCTAGGGAAGGTGCCCCCTCCGTCGGCCCCTGTCGGCAGGGGCACTCTCCTCGCAAGGCAGCCGAAGGAGAGGGGCCCGCTGCCACTTGCAAAAGGCATTGGCCGTTCTCGGCCATCTGCAGCTCTTCCGTCGCGTGGCGTTCAGCTCTCCCTTGCAGAAACCAGAAGCATTTTGTCCTGCTGGCACGCATGGGCAGGAAGAGACGGCCCATGCCGTTGGTGCAGAGGAAAGACCCAGAGGCCACAGAAGCCTCCAGCTGCCTCTAAGCAGAAACACAAGGATTTCTTTGGCAGGGGCTGACTCACTGCAGTATGGGACTGTGAGCAGCCTGGGGGTGCCAGGAAGAGGACGTGCCCGTTTCCTGGCCTCTAAGCAGCCCAGACAACCCAGGGAGGAGGAGCCCAGGCACTTGCCCAGAGAGGAAGGGGGTCTCTCTTTGGGCCCAAGGGGGTGGCCCAGGGCCGACGGGACAGCGATGCTCAGCAAGCTTAGCCGGCCTCCCAATACTCAGCACACATGGGCCTGAACCTTCCCACTTCCAGCTTCTGGCTAAGAAAAGAGGCCTTGGTCCTCTGGGAGCCTCTTTCCAGGCACTTGCAGCATGCCGAAGGAAAGCAAGAGAGGGGCACCAAACGCAGAGGAGCTCTACGCATCGGTCACAAGCAAGGGCTAGGGGGAAGGAGTTGCCTAAAACTGTGCTCCAGCCCCTCTCAGCTTGCTCTTGCAAGTGCAAGAAGCACCACGGTCGAACAAGACCTAAATGGAAACGCACCCCACAGGAGATGTAGCCCCTCCCTCCTCTCCAGAGAGCCTTTGTCTCCCTCCATCTCTTTCCTTAAGGACTTGCCCTGTCAGTCCACCTGTCCCTTTACACAGGTGACCTCCAGACACGCACTTGGCAGGCCTCCAAAGACTAGAAGCACACAGAAAGCAGAGGGCTTTGCTTTAGTGCGCCACGTTCTGCCTTCAGCTCGGAAAACTGCTTTACCCAGCTACCAGAGCGCCCGACCACAAGCACGGGGCCAGCCCAGCCCTCCTGGCCTCCAAGGCTAAGGCCCCCGAACCACTGTAGCCAACAGGGCAATTCTCTGGGGGCCTTTGCCAAAGCTGCCTTTGGCTCCCTAGCCACAAAGACCAAAAGCCCTTTGACCAACAGCTGCATCAATGGGAGCTGCCTTTGGGCACAGGAGCCAAGTGATGTCGGCGAGGCCCCTCTGCTCCTTGGGCTACTCCGTGACGACTATTGCACCCCATGCTTCGCACATCCCGTTTTCTGTTTAAGTGCCAGGAAGACACTCTAATCATACCAGCATGAGTAAAGCAGAAGAGGCAAGCATTGCCGTGGCAGACAGTGCTGGAATTAAGCCTCCTGCTGGGGCCGCCTGAATGAAGCTCCTGGCGTCTGCATCCTGCGGCTGTTTTAAATCACACGATGCACTCTCTTCTTGCCAACCAAATGCACCTGCCCTGGGGAGGAAGCATGGCTGAGCTGCAAAGGGGAAAAGCTGAGCTCTGGCATTGCCCGGCTCAGCTCGCCCAGCACAGCAGCCTGCCTTTGAGCAGCACGGCACGTCTGGTTTTCTAGGCTTTGCAAGAGCAAAGAGAAGAACAAGGGAGTTCAGAGAATCGCAGAACGGTGGAGGCTGGAAGGCACCGTCGGAGACCATGCGCTCCTAGCGCCCTGCTCAAGCAGGCTCACCTAGAGCAGGCTGCCCAGGACCGTGTGCAGACAACTTCTGAATATCCCCAAGGATGGCGTCTCCACAAGCCCTCTGAGCAACCCGTGCCAGTGCTCAGGCACCCTCACCGCAAAAGAGTTTTGCGTAGCTTCAGACGGAATTGCCTGTGCAATTTCAGTTTGTGCCCGTTGCCTCTCGTCCTGTCGCTGGGCAACGCTGAAAGAATTCAAGTGCAGGGAGGCTTTGGCCTTCCCAGCCCTAGTGCTGCTTGCTCCAACAATGTCCCTGCGTTCCTCGCAGGTCACCTCTCCCTGCTTCCACCCTCTGCACACTTGCTTCTTCTGTCTGGCTTTTGCCAGCACCTCCTTGTTCGTCCAGGCAGGCTTCCCATGCCCTTTGCTCAGCTCCTGGCTCAATGGCATGGACTGTTCTGGAGCTTGGCAGAGGGGATGCTGGACTATCAAGCAGCTTTCTCGGAGCCCTCTTCCCTCTCGAGCCTTGTCCCATGGGACTCTTCCTCCTGGAGCAGCACACCCTCGTGCACCAGCGAGCTGCAATCTCTTGCTCTACCACACACGTATCTCAGCCACTTGCTGAGAGGAGAGCAATTGCAGCAAAAGCACTTTGGCATCCCCTCGAGAGCCGAGCACCGGTGAAGGCTGAGAGAAGGACCATCGCTGCCGCTTTCACAGCCATCGGGACTGGCACTCACATGCAGACCGCACACATGGCTACCTCCACTTCCCTATCTGTATACAAGCATTTTCGTGAGCCTGCCTCATCTCCTGCGCAGTCTGCCTTTGAGTCTCTCTGCAGACTCCTGGGACGCACCTGAGTCGAGGTGGGATTCAGCTGCCCAAAAGCCCGTGTCTACAGGCATTTGGGTATGCCAGGGCACCACCAGGAATTGCCAAAGGCATCACAAATGGATGCCGGTCCTGGAGCTTAGGCAGCTGAATCCTGCCCTAAACTCTTCTCTGACTGTGGCTGGAGCCGAGCTTCCCACTTCACATGGGGAGGCCACATGTTGGCACCTGGAGGGGAGGTCACTCTCATCGCCGGCTCACCACTACCGGGACTGAGTGCAGAGGAAGCGTGAAAGCTGGGAAAGTTGGGACACCGCCTGGGCCCTGATGTGATCTCCAGCGGGCACAGGCCCCCTTGCTTGCCCCCTCCACAGCTTGAGGCCTCCTGTCCCAGCAGCAACAGGGCATGTTGCAGCCGTGCGGGGAGGCGTGTGCATTGGGGGTTTTCACTGACACAGAGCCAGCTGCTGAAGCCGGCAGCTCCTGCAACACCAAGCCCGGAGACGCAGAGCAAAGGGGGCATGGCGGGAGCCAGCGGCGGTGCCCGGCCCCACCAGCCGCGCTCCCACCCCGCAGACGGGACAATGCCGTGGCGGCGTCGGAGGTGCCGGGCAGCGGGGAGACTCCCCTTTGCGCCCGCGGCCCCCGGCCCACGCCCCGGCGCTGCCCCGCGACCCGGCCGCCGCATCACAATGTGCCACAGTGGCACCCGGGTGGCCACGGCCACCAGCGCCCGCCCGGCCCCAGTGCGGCGCTGTGCCAGTGCGGGGCAGCGGGGAGACGCAGGCTCCCGGCCCAGCGCAGCGGCACTACTCGGCACAGGCGCACCGCTCTTGCCTTGGCGCAGGCCTGACCGGCGCCTGGCGCTGCCCGCCGCGGGGCACGCACGCACCGCAGCCCTCTGCGCGCGCACGGTGCCATGGGACAGGCCAACTGCTGCGGCACCCGGGGCGCTGCCGGCCCCGCTGCCGGCACGCAGGCACAGCCTGGGGACCCTGGCCGCGCGGCTCCTCGTGCCGGCCTCGGGCTCGTGCCCAGGGCAGCCTCCCGGCCCCCGGCACCGCTTGGTGCCTTTGTGTCGCGCAGGAGCCCCCGGCTCCTGCTCAGCGAGCGCGTGCGGGTGACTCGGCACCAGCGGACGAGGGACAGGCACCTCCTGCTCTTCTCCGACGCCATCGCCGTCGCCAGATTCAGGTAAGAAGAGCAACCAGAGCCGTCCTCCCCCCCGCCACCGCCTCTGCCACCTGCCCCCAGGCACCGCTGCTCCCCGCATCTGCTCCCACCAGAGCAGAAAGTGCCTCCTCGGGGCTGCTCTTCCCATTGCTTCCTTCCTCGACAGCACCTCTCGACAAGGAGCAGCAATGCCGCCAAATCCTGCTGCTCACAGCCTCTAGCATCCAGTCGCCCGCAAGGAGGCCTTCCTCCTCTCCTCACTGCCTCGCCCAGGGCTCCATGCCCTTTGCTCCCCACGACCACTTGTGCTCCACGTGGCCTGCAGCCCCCTGCATGGGTGCACCTGCGCTGTGGGCAGGGACAGCCTTGCCCTTTAATTCGGGGAGGTGTGAGCGGAAAGGGGCAGGCTCCGCGTGTTGCCACCCTGACCGGCAGCCCCTGAGCAAGCGCCCGCCAGCACTGCTTTGCAGCAGCGACTTCTCCAGAGTGCCCTGTGTGCGTGCTGGCACGCAGGCTGCTTTCTGCCGCCCGAGCCCCGCGCTGGCTGCCCCGAGCCTCTGCCCCCGGCACACGGCTCTCCCCGGGAGGCCTGCTGCGGCTGCCCCCAGCACACAGCCTCCAAGGCGGTCCCTGCTCTTCCTCCTGGCAGATGTGGTTCCACCTTCCTGCTCAAGCACCGGGTGCCTCTCAGCGACCTCTGGGTGCTGTGCGAGAAGGACGAGGCGGCGTGCGGCTGCGAAGATGAGGAGGACGTTTTTGGCCTCAAATGCGCCAATTCCCTCGTCCTGGTCTGGACCACCAAGGTCTGCGTGGTCACCTTCCGGTGAGTCTTGGGGGCGCGTCCAGGGCTGGGGGGGTGCAGGGCACCGTGCTCGCCTTCAGTCCTCTCCGGGCTTGCTGGGGCTCAGCCCCGGCTGCGGCAGAGAAAGCAGAGGCCCCGCTGCGCTTTCAGACGCACCCACGGGCACCTCCAGGCGTGCACAAGCCACCCGCCACTGCCGCCACGACCCTGCAGCTCTGCTCAGCCCAGCGACACGGTGGGGGGACACCGAGCGGGGGCTCTGCTGCATGGCGGTGTGGAGCGGTGCCAAGCAGGCCAGCTGTGTCTGGGGCCCTGTGCCACTCCCCAGCAGCAGCAGCAGCAGCAGCAGCAGCAGCAGCAGCAGCAGCAGCAGCAGCAGGAGCGGGCTCTGAGGCTGTTTGTCCTTCTCGCTGCAGGTCACAGGAGGTGAAGGAGCGGTGGCTGAACACCATGCTCAGGTGAGCCCTGCCGGGGAACTCAGCCTGCCTGCGGCGGCGTCAAGGCTGCAGGCGGTGCAGAGCTGCCGGGGCAGCTGCCCGCAGCACAGCAGCACGGGAGGTGGGGGAAAGGGACGCCCCCTGCGCGGGGCAGCTCTGGGGCCGAGCGGCAGCAGCTGCTTCGCCTTGGCACGGCAAACGAACAGCAGCGCCCTGGAGCTGGCCCCACAGCTCCTGGCTTGCGTGGATGGGGAGCCCGAGCTGCCGCTGCCCCTTTCCCGACGCAAGAGGCCCGGAGGCAGCGGGGCCGGGGGCGCTGCAGAGCGGTGCTGCCAGCCAGCGCCGCACGAAGCTCTGCTGTGCCAGGGTGGCGTGGGGGTGCGGGGCTGGTGTCGGGGCTGCGAGCAGAGGGGGCTGCCTGTGACCGAGCTCTGCCTTCGTCCCTGCGCTGTGCCCAGGCAAAGCCCAGGAGCCCAGGAGACCCGGCTCAGCCGCCTACCCTGCCTTCGGCTCCTCATCAAGTCCGTCGGCTTCGACGCTCCCGTAAGTGTCCCGGGGGTTTCCGCTGCGCCCCGAGCGCCACGGGGCTTTGGGGAAGGGCCCCCGCCACCAGCTGCTCACGTGGCTTCTCTGCTCTCTTGCCTAGTCGGGGTCGCCAACTGCCCGCAGCGTGGAGGCCTTGACTGCGGCGGAGGTGAGTAGGGGCTGCCTCTGCCCCAGCCCTGGCTGGGTGCTGGCGGGAGGCGTCGGAGTTTCGGGAGGGCACGTGGCAGGGCCCGAAGCCCTGCAGACACCGGTCGGTCGCTGCTGCATGGGGCCATTCCTGCAGCCCAGCATCTCCTCCACAGGAGTGTGACGACCTCGGCTCTTCGCTGCAGCTGCTCACAGCTCTCTGCGTGCCTGAAGCAGCTCCGGAGGCACCCGAGCACACGGGCAGCTCCGCAGGTAGGACGATGCACTGAGCATTGGCACCGAGCAGGGCTGCTGGTGCCAGTTGTGCAGCTGGAGATCGCAAGGCGCCTGGGGCCATGCCGAGGGGGGCAGAGGGCTCGAGACCTTCTGGCAGTGCTTGCCTCCTGCCACACTTCCCAGAAGTTCACAATGACAAGACTCACTGCACAAAAGGCATCGCACGTGCTGAACCTCTGTAGCCCTCTGCTCTTCACAGCGCTGCTCACTAGGGACTGCAGCTGCACTCCCCGGGCAGGATAGTGCCCCCGCGGGCACTTGGCTCTCCTCCTGAACTGCTCCTCACCTCCATAGCTGCTAAGGTTGCCCCTTGCCATGTGCCATGTGCCATGTGCCATGTGCCATGTGCCATGTGCGGGGCTGCGTGCTCCCACCGGGAAAGTGCCCTTTTGGCCCTTCAGAGGCCCAGGAAAAAGGAGCTGACAGCCTCTTTCTCCCCACAGCACACCCAGGTGCTGCTCTGGAGGACGCCTCTGCCCTCCACAGCCCAGAGGCTGAAGCTGCCTGCGGCCCCCCAACCGCTGAGACGCAGCAGCCCAGAGGCAGAAGCCCCAGCGGGAGGCGCAGAAATGCCTCGTGCGTCTCTGCTCCTCCACTGCCTGCTCAGAGCAAGGAGCTCGGCACGCTGCGCAGGAGCCTCTCGGAGGCAGCCCTGTCCTTCCCGGGCCGCTGGCGAGGCTGCAGAAGGCGCCAGAGGGGCACCAGCCGGGCGCCCAGTGTTGCGGATGGTCAGCAACAGCTGGGCATGGAGAAGGGGGCCCTGGAAAAGCCAGCTGCCATGGAGGCGGCACCACTCTCGGCTGCCTCTGCACCCGCACCGTCCTCCAGGTGCTCCCTGGAGAGCTGCCGGGCTGCTTCGCGGGGCCCCTCCATAAGCCTCCTGGGAGCTGCTGCCATTCCCGCTTGCTGCTTGCCGGCGGCGAGAGCTGCGAGAAAGAGAAGGAGACGGAGGAGGAGACAGAGAAGGAAAAGAAGAAGGAGAGAGAGAAGGAGAAAGAGGGAGACAAAGAGAAGGCGAAAGAGAAGGCGAAAGAGAAGGAGAAGGCGAAGGCAAAAGCAAAGGAGAAGGAGAAGAAGAGAGAAAGAAAGAGAAGGAGGAAGAGAAAGGGAAAGGGAAGGAGAAGGAGAAGAAATGGAGAGCAAATAAAGGGAGGAGAAAAGAAAGAAAGAAAAGACATGGAGAGAAAACCAAGAGAGAGAAAAGAAATGGCGTAAAAAGAAATGGAGAGAAAAGAAAGGGAAAGAAAACGAAGGGGTAGGGCAAGAAAGTGAAGAGAAAAAAGCGGGGAGAAAAAAGGTGTAGAAAGGAAGGGGGAGAGAAAAGTGAGGGCAAAAAAGGGGGAGAAAAGGGAGAAGAAGAAAAGGGAGCAAAGAAGATGGAGCTAAGAGAAGAGGAGAAAGAGGAGGGAGAAAAGGAAGAGGGAGAAAAAAGGAAGAGGGAGAAAAAAGGGGGGGGGGAAAGAAAGGGGAGCAAAAGGGTGAAAAAAGGGGCCAAATGAAGGGGTGCTAGAAAAGGGGAGGAAAGGGAGAGGGAGAAAAGGGAGGAAGAAGAGAGGGGGAGAAAAAGAGTGAGAAAAGGGAGAAGAAAAGGAGGGGAAGGGGAAATAAGAAAGAGAGAAGCAAAGGGGGACTAAAAAAGGAGGGTGGAAATGGGAGAGAAAGGGGAACAAAGAGAGGAGGAAGAAAGGGGAGAAAAAAGGAGGGAGATAAGCAAGCGAGGGAAAAAATGGAGAGAGAAGAAGGCGGGAGAAGAAGGGGGAGGTAAGAAAGCGTGAGAAAAGAGGTGTCAGGAAAAAAGGGGGAGAAAAGAGTGAAGAGAAATGGGGAGAAAAAGCAAAGGGAGAAGAAAGGAGGAGAAAAAAGGGGGAAGAAAAATGGGGAGAAAGGAGGGGGAAATAGCAAAAAGGCGGGGAGGGGGGAAGAAATAAAAGGGAGAGAAAAGAAAGGCAGAGCCAAAAATGAGGAGAAAAAAGGGGTGGGAGAGGGGAGCTAAGAAAAGAGGGAAGAAAAGAGGGGAAGCTAAAAGGGGAGAAAAGCGGGGAGAGAGGCAGAGCAAAAAGGGGGGAGAGAAAAAAAGGGGGAAGGAAAAAGGGTAGGAGGAGAGGGGAGAGAAAAAAGGGGGAGCAAGCGTGAGGAGGAAAAAGAGGGAGAGAAAAGGGAAGAGGAGAGGGGAGAGGAAAAAGGAGGAGGGGCAAGGGGGCAAGAAGCGGAGGGGAAAGGCCAAAGGGAGAAGAAAGGGGGAGAAAGAAGGGGGAAGGAAAAGGGGAAGGAAAGAAGGGAAAGGAATAGAAAAAAGGGGGAGAGAAATGGGAGAAATCAAAGGGGTAGAAAAGGAAGGCAGAGCAAAGACGGGGAGAAAAAGGGGGTGGAAAGGAGGAGCTAAGAAAAGAGGGAAGAAAAAAGGGGAAGGAAAAGGGGGAGAGAAAAAGGGGGAGAGAAATGGGAGGAAAAGGGGAGGGAAAAGGGGGAAGAAAGAAGGGGGAGAAAAGCAAGCAGGAGAAAAAGAGGGGGAGAGAGAAAGGAGGAGGAAAGGGTGAGAGAAAAAGGGGGAGCAAAGAAGAGGGGGACCAAAAGCAGGGGAGAAAAGGGGGGAGAAAAAAGGTGGGGAAAAATGGAGAGAAAAGAAAGGAGGGGAGAAAAAGAAGGGAGATAAAAGGTGGAGAAAAAAGGGAGGGAGGGAGGGAGGAGGGGGAGAGGAAAAGGCGGAGAAGAAAGGGTGAGAAAAGCGGGGAGAGAAAAAGGGGGGAGAAAAAAGGGAGAAAATAAGCGAAGGCAGAAGAAAAAGGAGACAAAGGGGAGGAAAATGGTGGGAAAGGGGGAGAAAAGAAAAGAGGGAGGAAAAGAGGGGAAGATGAAAGGGGAGGAAAAAGGGGGAGATAAGAAAGCAAGAGAACAAAGGGGGAGAGAAAAAAGAGGTAGAAAAAATGGAGAAAAGAATGGAGAAAAAGGGAGAGAGGAAAAAGGGGGAGAGCAACTGAGGAGAAAAAAGGGGGAGAAGAAAAAGGGGGAGGAAGGGGGAGAAAAGGGGGAGAAGAAAGGGGGGAGAAAGAAGAAAGGGAGAAAAAAGGGAAGAAAGAAGGGGGAAGAAAGAAGGGGGAAAAGAGGGGGGGAGGAAGAGAAAAGGGGGAGAAAAGAAAGGCAGAGCAAAGGTGGGGGGAAAGGGGGGCTGGAAAGGGGGAGATGAGAAAAGAGGGAAGAGCAAAGGGGAAGAGAAGGGAGGACAGGAATGGGAGAAAAAAGGGGGAGAAAAGGTGGAGAGGAAAGGGGGCAGGAAAGCAGGGGGAACAAAAAGGGAGGAGAAAAAGGTGAGGAAAAATGGGGAGAACATCAAAGAAGGGAGAAAAAAAAGGGAGCTAAAAGGGGGAGAAAAACGGGGGGAAGGGGGAGAAAAGAGGGAAGAAAAGGGGAAGAAAAAGTGGGAAGAAGAGAAGGGGGACAAAGATGGGAGAAAAAAGGGGGAAGATGATAAAAGGGGGGGAAGGGAGGAAAAGGGGTGAGAAAAAAAGGGAGGAGAAGGGAAGGGAAAAAAGGGGAAGAAAAAATGGGGAGAAGAACTGGTGAGAAAAGCGGGGAGAAAAGAAACGGGGAGATGAGCAAGGCGGATAAGGGGGGAGATTAGCAAGGGGGAGATAAGGAAGCAGGGAGAAAAAGGAGGGGAAGAGAAGGAGGGGAAGCAAAGGAAGGGGAAGAAAAGCGGGGGAAGAAAAGAAAGGGGCAAAAGAAGAAAGGGAAAAAAAGGACAGGGAAAAGGGAAAGAGAAAAAAGGAAAGACAGAAGGAAAGACAAAAGGGACGAAGGAAAGGAAAGGAAAAAGGAGAAGGTAAAAAGGAACGAAAAAAGGAAAGAACAAAAAGGAAAGGAACCCCTCCCCCCCCCAACCCCGCCTTTGGCGGCATCCTCATCCCCTTGTAACAGCGGGAAGCCTGCCGGGACGGGCAGTGTGCTTCTACCTGTGGGAACTTGTCTGTGGTTAGCACTGACCTCCCCGTTGAGGGCCCCGGGGAGCCTCGGACCAGGAGCAGGGGGACTTTGGATTTACGCCCGTGTAACTTCACTGCAATAAAGCCCTTTTCCGCAGGACGATTTGACGGCTCCTTGTCTCTCCCTGCAACACTCGGGCGCCAAATGTCCTCCACCGACTTTGGGATGGTTCTGCAGGTGCGGCGGGGCTGTTTGCATGCCCTGGCGTGCACACCGCCCTAGCAGCAGGGCAAGGCACTGAGCAGCGGTAGCACTGCTGCTGCTGCTGCTGCTGCTGCTGCTGCTGCTGTTGTGGGAGAGGGCAAGGGAGATTTGGGGAAGCAATGCCTCTGTGCCAGGGAGTCAAGGGCCACCGCCGAGCGCAGCAGTCCCCAGGGAGGGGCAGAGAGAAGCTGCCGAGAGGCGATGCTGCTCCAGAAGGGGCGTGCGAGAGAAGGAGGCCACGGGCACGGCAGGGCTGCTGCTTCCCGGGTGCGGCTGTTGCCCGGACACCGAGGAAAGGGGCAGGAGAGCACCTGGCCTGGCAGGAGGCGCGAGCGGCAGAAGCCGCATGCTGGCAGGCTGCAGCTAG
>NW_027118568.1:100000-102500 GCF_036417845.1 Apteryx mantelli | reverse complement strand
CCGCGGGGCGGGGATTCGGCGCTGGGCTCTTCCCTCTTCACTCGCCGTTACTGAGGGAATCCTGGTTAGTTTCTTTTCCTCCGCTGACTAATATGCTTAAATTCAGCGGGTCGCCACGTCTGATCTGAGGTCGCAATCGGATGGAGACGGGGCGGGCGCGCGCCCGCCCCTCGCCGCTTTCGACTCCCGCAGCGGGCCCGAGGCGAGGCGAAGCCAAGCCGGCGGGCGCGCGCCCGCCGGCCGCGGCACGGCCCGAGGCCCCCGCCGCCGGCACCGCCGCCGGCGGGTGGGGGGGGGGGAAGCGGCGCGGCGACCCCCCGCGGGGTCGCCGCCGCGCAGGGGGGAGGCCAGCGGGGGGGGCCCCCCGGCACGCGCGCGCGGCAGCACGGTGCGGTACCACCGCGGTACCCCACCCGCAGACAGCCGCGCGGGGCCGGAGGGCGAGGTCCGCGCCTCCCCCGGGCCCGGCTCCCCGCCGCACGCTCGCTCCGCTCACGCAACTCGCGCAGCCCTCCGCCGCCTGGGGGCTTGCCTCTCCTCCTCCCGGCCGCTGCCTCCGCTCTCGCTCCGGGCACGGCACGGCGCGGCGCCCTGCCCTCCCCTTCGCGCCCTTCTCGCCGCCCGGCGGCGCGCACGCCCGCGCCGCCCCCCACCGCCACCCCGCCGCGCCGCACCCGCGCGCCGTCGCTGCCGGCCTCAACGCAACGCCGCGGCTGACGCCAGCCGGCGGGTGGAAGTGGCTCGGCACACGCGACGGACGCGGGCGCGCCGCGGGGAGGGCAGGGGGGGCGGCCCGGCGGCGCGCCGCACCGGCGGCGGTCGGGGCGCAGGGAAGCGCAAGGCAGCCGGCCGTCCCCACCCCGGAGGGGAACGGGGGACCAGCGCACCACCGGGAGAGTGGCGGAGGAGAAGCCCAGACGGCGGCCAGACTGGCGGTGGTGGCGGGCGGCGGCGACGAGGCGCGCCGGGCCACCGCAACCCACCCGACCTGGGGGGGGGGCCCCAGCGGGACGAACTCCGCGAAGCGGGCGCTCCGGGAGCGGGGGGTTTCCCCGAGTCTGCACTTAGGGGGACGAAGGCCCGGCCGCGCGGGGAAGAGGAGGCACCCTCTCCCCGGGGCACGGGCCTGCGAGGCGCCCCAGCCGCGCCACCCCGCACGGCGCGCGCCGCGCAGCGGTGGCCACCGCGCTCGGAGGGCGAGGAGGGCGGGCACAGGCGCGGCAAGGCACGCCGGCCGCGGCCGCTGCGGGCGGCCCGGCGCCGGAGCCCGGCGGGCAGGAAGACCGGGGCCGCCGGTGCACGCACCGGGGTCCCGGCTCCGCCGCCGACTCTCCGCCGCCGAGGCCGCCGCGCACCGCCGCCGCCGGCGCCGCCGCGCCTCCCCCGCCCCCCCACGCGCCCCCCCCGAGGGGCGGCACCGCTGCGCCAACGCGACAGCGGGGGTGACGATTGACCGCCAAGCGACGCTCAGACAGGCGTAGCCCCGGGAGGAACCCGGGGCCGCAAGTGCGTTCGAAGTGTCGATGATCAATGTGTCCTGCAATTCACATTAATTCTCGCAGCTAGCTGCGTTCTTCATCGACGCACGAGCCGAGTGATCCACCGCTAAGAGTTGTCTCGGTTTCGGTCCCCGCCGCGCGCGCGGGGGGACCGGGCAGCCTTCGGCAGCCCCTGAGGGCCCCCCCTCCGCTCCGCCTCCCTCCTCACGCCGACGCCGGCTGCTGAGCGAGGGACGGCCGAGAGCCAGAGAGAGGGGCTCGCCCCGCTGACCGTACGAGCACAGAGTGGGGGGGGAAAAAGGGAAAAGGAAAACCCGAACGAGAAGGGCGGGGAGCCCTCGCTCCCGACCTGGGACAACCCTTTGCTCGCTTCGAGTCCGGCCCAGGCGCCCAGGCTCGGCCCGGCCCGGCGGGGAGCAGCGCGCCGGCCGCGCCGCCTGCCTCGGGGACGCTGGGGGAGGGGGCGGCTCCCCGCGGACCCCCAGCGTCGGAGCCCGGCCGCCACCGGCAGCGGCACCGGCCGCTGCCCGCGCGCCCGCGGCCCACCGGCCCCGCGCTCCCCAGCTCCTCGCTCGCCTCGCCGGCCTCCGGCTCCGCCGTGGCCCCGAGGCGGCGCCCACGCCCGCGCGCGCGCACACACAGCCTCCCGGACGACACCACGCGCTCTCCCGTCCCTTCCGCGGACAGACGCCCGGCGGCGGGCGGGCGGGCAAGGCGGGACGGACGGGGACGGCGCCCGCTCTCCCCGTCTCCACGCGGAGAACGGGGGGGGCCGCCCCCGCCGCCCGCCTGCCGCCCGCCCGCCGCCCGGCGAAGCCGGGTTGGGCAGAGCGAGGCAGGCGCGCCGGATGGCGGAGTGCCGGCGGGTAGGGCGCCGCCGCCAGCGGCCACGGCGGCAGACCGAGAGCCCCGGCCAGGGAGGAGAGCGGATCGCGCCGAGGCGCGGCGTCCGCACCACCCGCGGTGGGTGGGGGCTCACCGTCCCGGCGAGAGCACGCGCT
>NW_027118568.1:92500-95000 GCF_036417845.1 Apteryx mantelli | reverse complement strand
GGCAACCCGCGGCGGACACTGCGTGTGGGTGCGGACCACCGTCCGGCAAGAGGTGCCCACTCGAGCCTGAAGCACCGGCAACTCCTCCCGCACTCCCTGGGACAGAGAAGCCGGGAAGCGCCGGCCCGCCGAGGGGCCTCTCCGACGTGTCCCGGAACGCCTCAGCGGGCGCTGCGTGCAGGTGTGGGTCAGCAGCTGCGGCGCTGGCATCGCCGCACTGCCGGCGGCAGGCCCCTGCAACGAGGCTCTCGAGCCGCAGGGGGCACCCCCCTTTTCCTCTCTCTCGCGCTGCACTCGAAGGGCTCACAGGCCACGAGCCTTCCCTCTCGGCGGCGGGGACCGCCTCAGCCCTCTCGCAACTCGGCAACCGTCGCTGGAGCCCGCCGCCGGCTCCGCGGCTCCGCGCTTCCCGGCACCGGGGACACGCTCCGCGCGGACCGCCTCAGCCCTCTCGCAACTCGGCAACCGTCGCTGGAGCCCGCCGCCGGCTCCGCGGCTCCGCGCTTCCCGGCACCGGGGACACGCTCCGCGCGGACCGCCTCAGCCCTCTCGCAACTCGGCAACCGTCGCTGGAGCCCGCCGCCGGCTCCGCGGCTCCGCGCTTCCCGGCACCGGGGACACGCTCGCCTGGCTGCCGAGGACGTGCCGGGAAACCGCCGTATCGAACGCGCCGAAAAAAACATTTTGTCAGAGAACCGGAGTCGGGACCGGGCCTTACCTGCCCTCGCAAGCCGCCCTAGGTCGCTCGCAGGCCGGCCACTTAGCGCTGGGGGCGCCCGGGAGTAGAGCTCCGGAACTCAGCGCTTGCTCACCCTCTGCCCTACAGTCGTACCGGTAAGTCAGGCGGCGCCGGAGAGCCGAAGAACAGCCGCCCCTCCTACCGGGGCGGGGCGCGGAAATGGCCGGCCTTTACGATGACGTAACTGGAGGCAGCGCAACAGAGCGACCCCTCTCGCCGCTCCACAGGAAGGCCAGGGAGAACAGGTCTACCGCTTACCACCCGGAAAAGGCGACAAGGGCACGCCGGAGACGAGTAGACCGGCCGGCCGCGGGCGGGGCGGCGACCTCGGCGCGGCCTCCCGGAGCCGGGTAGACCGGGCGGCCGCGGCCCGGAAGGCGGGCCCGCGGGCCGGGCGGCGACCTCGGCGCGGCCTCCCGGAGCCGGGTAGACCGGGCGGCCGCGGCCCGGAAGGCGGGCCCGCGGGCCGGGCGGCGACCTCGGCGCGGCCTCCCGGAGCCGGGTAGACCGGGCGGCCGCGGCCCGGAAGGCGGGCCCGCGGGCCGGGCGGCGACCTCGGCGCGGCCTCCCGGAGCCGGGTAGACCGGGCGGCCGCGGCCCGGAAGGCGGGCCCGCGGGCCGGGCGGCGACCTCGGCGCGGCCTCCCGGAGCCGGGTAGACCGGGCGGCCGCGGCCCGGAAGGCGGGCCCGCGGGCCGGGCGGCGACCTCGGCGCGGCCTCCCGGAGCCGGGTCGACCGGGCGGCCGCGGCCCGGAAGGCGGGCCCGCGGGCCGGGCGGCGACCTCGGCGCGGCCTCCCGGAGCCGGGTAGACCGGGCGGCCGCGGCCCGGAAGGCGGGCCCGCGGGCCGGGCGGCGACCTCGGCGCGGCCTCCCGGAGCCGGGTAGACCGGGCGGCCGCGGCCCGGAAGGCGGGCCCGCGGGCCGGGCGGCGACCTCGGCGCGGCCTCCCGGAGCCGGGTCGACCGGGCGGCCGCGGCCCGGAAGGCGGGCCCGCGGGCGGGGCGGCGACCTCGGCGCGGCCTCCCGGAGCCGGGTAGACCGGGCGGCCGCGGCCCGGAAGGCGGGCCCGCGGGCCGGGCGGCGACCTCGGCGCGGCCTCCCGGAGCCGGGTCGACCGGGCGGCCGCGGCCCGGAAGGCGGGCCCGCGGGCCGGGCTGCGACCTCGGCGCGGCCTCCCGGAGCCGGGTCGACCGGGCGGCCGCGGCCCGGAAGGCGGGCCCGCGGGCCGGGCGGCGACCTCGGCGCGGCCTCCCGGAGCCGGGTAGACCTACTCGCCCCTCCGAGACCCCCGCAGCCGGCAGACTCCCCTTTGCCGCGAAGGCGCCCTCCCCGGCCTGGGAGCGCTGGACGGCGGCTGCCAAGATGGGCCGGCCGCTACCGGGCCAGCTCAGCCCCCCCCCCCCCCCCCCGCGCGGCGACCGGACCTCGCTGGGAGTCCTGCTGCGCTCGCTCCTTCGCAAGGTAGGAGTCCCGCGGCCCCGCGCTAAGGGGAGGGTGCTCGTGCGCGAATCTGCGCCGTTGTGGGCACGGTCTCTTTCTTTCTGTTTCTTTCTTTCTTCTCTGTTTGCCGGCGCTACCACCCACCCGCCCCCCCCCGGCCGCCGCCCAGGGACTCGCGGGCTTTTTCTCCGGGCGCTCGGGCAAGTAGATTCCACGCCCGCGCGCGCCACCCTTTTCCGCCGACATTTCTCCCCCCCCCCCCCCCCACCGCGGCCGCCCCGCACGCCCCGCCGCACGGGGAAGGGCTTACCAGGCCGGCG
>NW_027118568.1:77500-80000 GCF_036417845.1 Apteryx mantelli | reverse complement strand
AGCGCCGGCCCGCCGAGGGGCCTCTCCGACGTGTCCCGGAACGCCTCAGCGGGCGCTGCGTGCAGGTGTGGGTCAGCAGCTGCGGCGCTGGCATCGCCGCACTGCCGGCGGCAGGGCCCTGGAACGAGGCTCTCGAGCCGCACGGGGCACCCCCCTTTTCCTCTCTCGCGCTGCACTCGAAGGGCTCACAGGCCACGAGCCTTCCCTCTCGGCGGCGGGGACCGCCTCAGCCCTCTCGCAACTCGGCAACCGTCGCTGGAGCCCGCCGCCGGCTCCGCGGCTCCGCGCTTCCCGGCACCGGGGACACGCTCCGCGCGGACCGCCTCAGCCCTCTCGCAACTCGGCAACCGTCGCTGGAGCCCGCCGCCGGCTCCGCGGCTCCGCGCTTCCCGGCACCGGGGACACGCTCCGCGCGGACCGCCTCAGCCCTCTCGCAACTCGGCAACCGTCGCTGGAGCCCGCCGCCGGCTCCGCGGCTCCGCGCTTCCCGGCACCGGGGACACGCTCCGCGCGGACCGCCTCAGCCCTCTCGCAACTCGGCAACCGTCGCTGGAGCCCGCCGCCGGCTCCGCGGCTCCGCGCTTCCCGGCACCGGGGACACGCTCGCCTGGCTGCCGAGAACGTGCCGGGAAAGCGCCGTATCGAACGCGCCGAAAAAAACATTTTGTCAGAGAACCGGAGTCGGGACCGGGCCTTACCTGCCCTCGCAAGCCGCCCTAGGTCGCTCGCAGGCCGGCCACTTAGCGCTGGGGGCGCCCGGGAGTAGAGCTCCGGAACTCAGCGCTTGCTCACCCTCTGCCCTACAGTCGTACCGGTAAGTCAGGCGGCGCCGGAGAGCCGAAGAACAGCCGCCCCTCCTACCGGGGCGGGGCGCGGAAATGGCCGGCCTTTACGATGACGTAACTGGAGGCAGCGCAACAGAGCGACCCCTCTCGCCGCTCCACAGGAAGGCCAGGGAGAACAGGTCTACCGCTTACCACCCGGAAAAGGCGACAAGGGCACGCCGGAGACGAGTAGACCGGCCGGCCGCGGGCGGGGCGGCGACCTCGGCGCGGCCTCCCGGAGCCGGGTAGACCGGGCGGCCGCGGCCCGGAAGGCGGGCCCGCGGGCCGGGCGGCGACCTCGGCGCGGCCTCCCGGAGCCGGGTAGACCGGGCGGCCGCGGCCCGGAAGGCGGGCCCGCGGGCCGGGCGGCGACCTCGGCGCGGCCTCCCGGAGCCGGGTAGACCGGGCGGCCGCGGCCCGGAAGGCGGGCCCGCGGGCCGGGCGGCGACCTCGGCGCGGCCTCCCGGAGCCGGGTAGACCGGGCGGCCGCGGCCCGGAAGGCGGGCCCGCGGGCCGGGCGGCGACCTCGGCGCGGCCTCCCGGAGCCGGGTAGACCGGGCGGCCGCGGCCCGGAAGGCGGGCCCGCGGGCCGGGCGGCGACCTCGGCGCGGCCTCCCGGAGCCGGGTAGACCGGGCGGCCGCGGCCCGGAAGGCGGGCCCGCGGGCCGGGCGGCGACCTCGGCGCGGCCTCCCGGAGCCGGGTAGACCGGGCGGCCGCGGCCCGGAAGGCGGGCCCGCGGGCCGGGCGGCGACCTCGGCGCGGCCTCCCGGAGCCGGGTCGACCGGGCGGCCGCGGCCCGGAAGGCGGGCCCGCGGGCCGGGCGGCGACCTCGGCGCGGCCTCCCGGAGCCGGGTAGACCGGGCGGCCGCGGCCCGGAAGGCGGGCCCGCGGGCCGGGCGGCGACCTCGGCGCGGCCTCCCGGAGCCGGGTAGACCGGGCGGCCGCGGCCCGGAAGGCGGGCCCGCGGGCGGGGCGGCGACCTCGGCGCGGCCTCCCGGAGCCGGGTCGACCGGGCGGCCGCGGCCCGGAAGGCGGGCCCGCGGGCCGGGCGGCGACCTCGGCGCGGCCTCCCGGAGCCGGGTAGACCGGGCGGCCGCGGCCCGGAAGGCGGGCCCGCGGGCGGGGCGGCGACCTCGGCGCGGCCTCCCGGAGCCGGGTAGACCGGGCGGCCGCGGCCCGGAAGGCGGGCCCGCGGGCCGGGCGGCGACCTCGGCGCGGCCTCCCGGAGCCGGGTCGACCGGGCGGCCGCGGCCCGGAAGGCGGGCCCGCGGGCGGGGCGGCGACCTCGGCGCGGCCTCCCGGAGCCGGGTAGACCGGGCGGCCGCGGCCCGGAAGGCGGGCCCGCGGGCCGGGCGGCGACCTCGGCGCGGCCTCCCGGAGCCGGGTCGACCGGGCGGCCGCGGCCCGGAAGGCGGGCCCGCGGGCCGGGCTGCGACCTCGGCGCGGCCTCCCGGAGCCGGGTCGACCGGGCGGCCGCGGCCCGGAAGGCGGGCCCGCGGGCCGGGCGGCGACCTCGGCGCGGCCTCCCGGAGCCGGGTAGACCTACTCGCCCCTCCGAGACCCCCGCAGCCGGCAGACTCCCCTTTGCCGCGAAGGCGCCCTCCCCGGCCTGGGAGCGCTGGACGGCGGCTGCCAAGATGGGCCGGCCGCTACCGGGCCAGCTCAGCCCCCCCCC
>NW_027118568.1:62500-65000 GCF_036417845.1 Apteryx mantelli | reverse complement strand
AAAGCGGCAGAGAAAGCGCACACGCCTCCCTTCACCGCTCCAGCGGGCAGCACCTCGCACACAACGGGACGCGCACTGGAGAGGAGACCCCCCTGCCTGAACATCGGACACCGCCATGCACCCTATGACGGGGAGCACGGAAGAGCCGACCCGCCGGGGGCCCTCACCGACGCGACCCGAACGGCCTCATCGATCGGTCGAGTCCTGAGCCAACTTCCCCTGCCCAGCGCGGCCACCGAGGAGGCAACCCGCGGCGGACACTGCGTGTGGGTGCGGACCACCGTCCGGCAAGAGGTGCCCACTCGAGCCTGAAGCACCGGCAACTCCTCCCGCACTCCCTGGGACAGAGAAGCAGGGAAGCGCCGGCCCGCCGAGGGGCCTCTCCGACGTGTCCCGGAACGCCTCAGCGGGCGCTGCGTGCAGGTGTGGGTCAGCAGCTGCGGCGCTGGCATCGCCGCACTGCCGGCGGCAGGCCCCTGGAACGAGGCTCTCGAGCCGCAGGGGGCACCCCCCTTTTCCTCTCTCTCGCGCTGCACTCGAAGGGCTCACAGGCCACGAGCCTTCCCTCTCGGCGGCGGGGACCGCCTCAGCCCTCTCGCAACTCGGCAACCGTCGCTGGAGCCCGCCGCCGGCTCCGCGGCTCCGCGCTTCCCGGCACCGGGGACACGCTCCGCGCGGACCGCCTCAGCCCTCTCGCAACTCGGCAACCGTCGCTGGAGCCCGCCGCCGGCTCCGCGGCTCCGCGCTTCCCGGCACCGGGGACACGCTCCGCGCGGACCGCCTCAGCCCTCTCGCAACTCGGCAACCGTCGCTGGAGCCCGCCGCCGGCTCCGCGGCTCCGCGCTTCCCGGCACCGGGGACACGCTCCGCGCGGACCGCCTCAGCCCTCTCGCAACTCGGCAACCGTCGCTGGAGCCCGCCGCCGGCTCCGCGGCTCCGCGCTTCCCGGCACCGGGGACACGCTCCGCGCGGACCGCCTCAGCCCTCTCGCAACTCGGCAACCGTCGCTGGAGCCCGCCGCCGGCTCCGCGGCTCCGCGCTTCCCGGCACCGGGGACACGCTCGCCTGGCTGCCGAGGACGTGCCGGGAAACCGCCGTATCGAACGCGCCGAAAAAAACATTTTGTCAGAGAACCGGAGTCGGGACCGGGCCTTACCTGCCCTCGCAAGCCGCCCTAGGTCGCTCGCAGGCCGGCCACTTAGCGCTGGGGGCGCCCGGGAGTAGAGCTCCGGAACTCAGCGCTTGCTCACCCTCTGCCCTACAGTCGTACCGGTAAGTCAGGCGGCGCCGGAGAGCCGAAGAACAGCCGCCCCTCCTACCGGGGCGGGGCGCGGAAATGGCCGGCCTTTACGATGACGTAACTGGAGGCAGCGCAACAGAGCGACCCCTCTCGCCGCTCCACAGGAAGGCCAGGGAGAACAGGTCTACCGCTTACCACCCGGAAAAGGCGACAAGGGCACGCCGGAGACGAGTAGACCGGCCGGCCGCGGGCGGGGCGGCGACCTCGGCGCGGCCTCCCGGAGCCGGGTAGACCGGGCGGCCGCGGCCCGGAAGGCGGGCCCGCGGGCCGGGCGGCGACCTCGGCGCGGCCTCCCGGAGCCGGGTAGACCGGGCGGCCGCGGCCCGGAAGGCGGGCCCGCGGGCCGGGCGGCGACCTCGGCGCGGCCTCCCGGAGCCGGGTAGACCGGGCGGCCGCGGCCCGGAAGGCGGGCCCGCGGGCCGGGCGGCGACCTCGGCGCGGCCTCCCGGAGCCGGGTAGACCGGGCGGCCGCGGCCCGGAAGGCGGGCCCGCGGGCGGGGCGGCGACCTCGGCGCGGCCTCCCGGAGCCGGGTCGACCGGGCGGCCGCGGCCCGGAAGGCGGGCCCGCGGGCCGGGCGGCGACCTCGGCGCGGCCTCCCGGAGCCGGGTAGACCGGGCGGCCGCGGCCCGGAAGGCGGGCCCGCGGGCCGGGCGGCGACCTCGGCGCGGCCTCCCGGAGCCGGGTAGACCTACTCGCCCCTCCGAGACCCCCGCAGCCGGCAGACTCCCCTTTGCCGCGAAGGCGCCCTCCCCGGCCTGGGAGCGCTGGCCGGCGGCTGCCAAGATGGGCCGGCCGCTACCGGGCCAGCTCAGCCCCCCCCCCCCCCCCGCGCGGCGACCGGACCTCGCTGGGAGTCCTGCTGCGCTCGCTCCTTCGCAAGGTAGGAGTCCCGCGGCCCCGCGCTAAGGGGAGGGTGCTCGTGCGCGAATCTGCGCCGTTGTGGGCACGGTCTCTTTCTTTCTGTTTCTTTCTTTCTTCTCTGTTTGCCGGCGCTACCGCCCACCCGCCCCCCCCGGCCGCCGCCCAGGGACTCGCGGGCTTTTTCTCCGGGCGCTCGGGCAAGTAGATTCCACGCCCGCGCGCGCCACCCTTTTCCGCCGACATTTCTCCCCCCCCCCCCCCCCACCGCGGCCGCCCCGCACGCCCCGCCGCACGGGGAAGGGCTTACCAGGCCGGCGACCTGCAGCTCCGAGGTGGTG
>NW_027118568.1:40000-42500 GCF_036417845.1 Apteryx mantelli | reverse complement strand
CTCCGCCGCCTGGGGGCTTGCCTCTCCTCCTCCCGGCCGCTGCCTCCGCTCTCGCTCCGGGCACGGCACGGCGCGGCGCCCTGCCCTCCCCTTCGCGCCCTTCTCGCCGCCCGGCGGCGCGCACGCCCGCGCCGCCCCCCACCGCCACCCCGCCGCGCCGCACCCGCGCGCCGTCGCTGCCGGCCTCAACGCAACGCCGCGGCTGACGCCAGCCGGCGGGTGGAAGTGGCTCGGCACACGCGACGGACGCGGGCGCGCCGCGGGGAGGGCAGGGGGGGCGGCCCGGCGGCGCGCCGCACCGGCGGCGGTCGGGGCGCAGGGAAGCGCAAGGCAGCCGGCCGTCCCCACCCCGGAGGGGAACGGGGGACCAGCGCACCACCGGGAGAGTGGCGGAGGAGAAGCCCAGACGGCGGCCAGACTGGCGGTGGTGGCGGGCGGCGGCGACGAGGCGCGCCGGGCCACCGCAACCCACCCGACCTGGGGGGGGGGCCCCAGCGGGACGAACTCCGCGAAGCGGGCGCTCCGGGAGCGGGGGGTTTCCCCGAGTCTGCACTTAGGGGGACGAAGGCCCGGCCGCGCGGGGAAGAGGAGGCACCCTCTCCCCGGGGCACGGGCCTGCGAGGCGCCCCAGCCGCGCCACCCCGCACGGCGCGCGCCGCGCAGCGGTGGCCACCGCGCTCGGAGGGCGAGGAGGGCGGGCACAGGCGCGGCAAGGCACGCCGGCCGCGGCCGCTGCGGGCGGCCCGGCGCCGGAGCCCGGCGGGCAGGAAGACCGGGGCCGCCGGTGCACGCACCGGGGTCCCGGCTCCGCCGCCGACTCTCCGCCGCCGAGGCCGCCGCGCACCGCCGCCGCCGGCGCCGCCGCGCCTCCCCCGCCCCCCCACGCGCCCCCCCCGAGGGGCGGCACCGCTGCGCCAACGCGACAGCGGGGGCGACGATTGACCGCCAAGCGACGCTCAAACAGGCGTAGCCCCGGGAGGAACCCGGGGCCGCAAGTGCGTTCGAAGTGTCGATGATCAATGTGTCCTGCAATTCACATTAATTCTCGCAGCTAGCTGCGTTCTTCATCGACGCACGAGCCGAGTGATCCACCGCTAAGAGTTGTCTCGGTTTCGGCCCCCGCCGCGCGCGCGGGGGGACCGGGCAGCCTTCGGCAGCCCCTGAGGGCCCCCCCTCCGCTCCGCCTCCCTCCTCACGCCGACGCCGGCTGCTGAGCGAGGGACGGCCGAGAGCCAGAGAGAGGGGCTCGCCCCGCTGACCGTACGAGCACAGAGTGGGGGGGGAAAAAGGGAAAAGGAAAACCCGAACGAGAAGGGCGGGGAGCCCTCGCTCCCGACCTGGGACAACCCTTTGCTCGCTTCGAGTCCGGCCCAGGCGCCCAGGCTCGGCCCGGCCCGGCGGGGAGCAGCGCGCCGGCCGCGCCGCCTGCCTCGGGGACGCTGGGGGAGGGGGCGGCTCCCCGCGGACCCCCAGCGTCGGAGCCCGGCCGCCACCGGCAGCGGCACCGGCCGCTGCCCGCGCGCCCGCGGCCCACCGGCCCCGCGCTCCCCAGCTCCTCGCTCGCCTCGCCGGCCTCCGGCTCCGCCGTGGCCCCGAGGCGGCGCCCACGCCCGCGCGCGCGCACACACAGCCTCCCGGACGACACCACGCGCTCTCCCGTCCCTTCCGCGGACAGACGCCCGGCGGCGGGCGGGCGGGCAAGGCGGGACGGACGGGGACGGCGCCCGCTCTCCCCGTCTCCACGCGGAGAACGGGGGGGGCCGCCCCCGCCGCCCGCCTGCCGCCCGCCCGCCGCCCGGCGAAGCCGGGTTGGGCAGAGCGAGGCAGGCGCGCCGGATGGCGGAGTGCCGGCGGGTAGGGCGCCGCCGCCAGCGGCCACGGCGGCAGACCGAGAGCCCCGGCCAGGGAGGAGAGCGGATCGCGCCGAGGCGCGGCGTCCGCACCACCCGCGGTGGGTGGGGGCTCACCGTCCCGGCGAGAGCACGCGCTCGCGCCGGGGTCACGCGTTCGAGGCAGGCCGGCGCCAGCCGACCGCGCGGCGTCCCTCCGCCGAGACCAGACCGCGGAGAGAGGGGGCAGGGTACCCCTCTCCGTCCCGGCTGCCCGCAGGGCGAGCGCGGGGCGCGCCGGCTGGCATGGGGGGGCACGGCGCCCGCGCGCGCCGGCCCCCCGGCCCTCCGGCAGCACACCCGGCTGCCCCCCGGGTCGCATCGGGCCGCCCGAGTCTTTAAACCCCCGCCCGGCTCTCCCGCCGAGAACCCTCGGGCCCGGAGCCCGGGGCCCATGGCCATCCCTACCCGGGGCGGCTACCGGCGGCCGCGGTGGCCGGAGGCCCTCCGCTCCTCCCGCCACCCCGCCCCCCCCCCCCGCCCGGCCCGCTCGCAGCACGGTCCCCGCGGCACGGCGCGGGGCGGCTGGAGCGGTGGGGGGGGGGGAGAGAAAGGGAAAGCGGAAAGGGCGGGAGGGCACGGCCGGTGCGGCGCTCACGGCGCGGCGCCCG
>NW_027118568.1:25000-27500 GCF_036417845.1 Apteryx mantelli | reverse complement strand
TGGCTCGGCACACGCGACGGACGCGGGCGCGCCGCGGGGAGGGCAGGGGGGGCGGCCCGGCGGCGCGCCGCACCGGCGGCGGTCGGGGCGCAGGGAAGCGCAAGGCAGCCGGCCGTCCCCACCCCGGAGGGGAACGGGGGACCAGCGCACCACCGGGAGAGTGGCGGAGGAGAAGCCCAGACGGCGGCCAGACTGGCGGTGGTGGCGGGCGGCGGCGACGAGGCGCGCCGGGCCACCGCAACCCACCCGACCTGGGGGGGGGGCCCCAGCGGGACGAACTCCGCGAAGCGGGCGCTCCGGGAGCGGGGGGTTTCCCCGAGTCTGCACTTAGGGGGACGAAGGCCCGGCCGCGCGGGGAAGAGGAGGCACCCTCTCCCCGGGGCACGGGCCTGCGAGGCGCCCCAGCCGCGCCACCCCGCACGGCGCGCGCCGCGCAGCGGTGGCCACCGCGCTCGGAGGGCGAGGAGGGCGGGCACAGGCGCGGCAAGGCACGCCGGCCGCGGCCGCTGCGGGCGGCCCGGCGCCGGAGCCCGGCGGGCAGGAAGACCGGGGCCGCCGGTGCACGCACCGGGGTCCCGGCTCCGCCGCCGACTCTCCGCCGCCGAGGCCGCCGCGCACCGCCGCCGCCGGCGCCGCCGCGCCTCCCCCGCCCCCCCACGCGCCCCCCCCGAGGGGCGGCACCGCTGCGCCAACGCGACAGCGGGGGTGACGATTGACCGCCAAGCGACGCTCAGACAGGCGTAGCCCCGGGAGGAACCCGGGGCCGCAAGTGCGTTCGAAGTGTCGATGATCAATGTGTCCTGCAATTCACATTAATTCTCGCAGCTAGCTGCGTTCTTCATCGACGCACGAGCCGAGTGATCCACCGCTAAGAGTTGTCTCGGTTTCGGCCCCCGCCGCGCGCGCGGGGGGACCGGGCAGCCTTCGGCAGCCCCTGAGGGCCCCCCCTCCGCTCCGCCTCCCTCCTCACGCCGACGCCGGCTGCTGAGCGAGGGACGGCCGAGAGCCAGAGAGAGGGGCTCGCCCCGCTGACCGTACGAGCACAGAGTGGGGGGGGAAAAAGGGAAAAGGAAAACCCGAACGAGAAGGGCGGGGAGCCCTCGCTCCCGACCTGGGACAACCCTTTGCTCGCTTCGAGTCCGGCCCAGGCGCCCAGGCTCGGCCCGGCCCGGCGGGGAGCAGCGCGCCGGCCGCGCCGCCTGCCTCGGGGACGCTGGGGGAGGGGGCGGCTCCCCGCGGACCCCCAGCGTCGGAGCCCGGCCGCCACCGGCAGCGGCACCGGCCGCTGCCCGCGCGCCCGCGGCCCACCGGCCCCGCGCTCCCCAGCTCCTCGCTCGCCTCGCCGGCCTCCGGCTCCGCCGTGGCCCCGAGGCGGCGCCCACGCCCGCGCGCGCGCACACACAGCCTCCCGGATGACACCACGCGCTCTCCCGTCCCTTCCGCGGACAGACGCCCGGCGGCGGGCGGGCGGGCAAGGCGGGACGGACGGGGACGGCGCCCGCTCTCCCCGTCTCCACGCGGAGAACGGGGGGGGCCGCCCCCGCCGCCCGCCTGCCGCCCGCCCGCCGCCCGGCGAAGCCGGGTTGGGCAGAGCGAGGCAGGCGCGCCGGATGGCGGAGTGCCGGCGGGTAGGGCGCCGCCGCCAGCGGCCACGGCGGCAGACCGAGAGCCCCGGCCAGGGAGGAGAGCGGATCGCGCCGAGGCGCGGCGTCCGCACCACCCGCGGTGGGTGGGGGCTCACCGTCCCGGCGAGAGCACGCGCTCGCGCCGGGGTCACGCGTTCGAGGCAGGCCGGCGCCAGCCGACCGCGCGGCGTCCCTCCGCCGAGACCAGACCGCGGAGAGAGGGGGCAGGGTACCCCTCTCCGTCCCGGCTGCCCGCAGGGCGAGCGCGGGGCGCGCCGGCTGGCATGGGGGGGCACGGCGCCCGCGCGCGCCGGCCCCCCGGCCCTCCGGCAGCACACCCGGCTGCCCCCCGGGTCGCATCGGGCCGCCCGAGTCTTTAAACCCCCGCCCGGCTCTCCCGCCGAGAACCCTCGGGCCCGGAGCCCGGGGCCCATGGCCATCCCTACCCGGGGCGGCTACCGGCGGCCGCGGTGGCCGGAGGCCCTCCGCTCCTCCCGCCACCCCGCCCCCCCCCCCCGCCCGGCCCGCTCGCAGCACGGTCCCCGCGGCACGGCGCGGGGCGGCTGGAGCGGTGGGGGGGGGGGAGAGAAAGGGAAAGCGGAAAGGGCGGGAGGGCACGGCCGGTGCGGCGCTCACGGCGCGGCGCCCGGGAGGAGCGAGCTGGCACACGGGACCACACGGGTGGGTCACCGAGGGGGGGCAGGAGGAGCGCGGACGCTAGGTACCTGGCCCTGGGGTGAGGGAAACGACCTGAAATCCCCGCGGGGGTGCCTCCCCCGCCGCCGCCCGCCGCCGGGCCGCCGCCGCCTCGCGGCGACGGCGGCAGCCTCGGCGGCAGCAGCGAGACGGGACGCGGAGGGGAAACCCGGCACCCG